>NW_022589726.1:18733224-18873467 GCF_004348235.1 Phoca vitulina | reverse complement strand
TACCAATCATCTGTGGTGTCTGAGTGGGTGGGACACTGCCTCTTGAGCCTCAGGGGCATGTCTGCTTCCCCCCAGTGTGAGGAGATGAAGGCCACGGTGATCCGGCACGGGGAGACCCTGCGCCGCACCAAGGAGGAGATCAATGAGCTCAACCGCATGATCCAGAGGCTGACGGCCGAGGTCGAGAATGCCAAGTGCCAGGTAAGTGTTGCCTGGGGCCTCCCCAGGGTCACACAGGCAGTGTGTGTCCCCAGTGGATCTCACCATTCATGCTTTAGCCCATCTGCATGACTAGAGCCCTTAGCTATGGTCCCTTGGAGGAGACTCAGCTGATGAAGGGGAGAGGTCTGTTCTTGGGGTGTTCTCAGCTGGGGGAGGGGAGAGACTGGACACATCCAGGAAATGGACAGAGAGACCCAGGACCATAACATACCTTGTTCTCCTCTGGGCCCCCAGAACTCCAAGCTGGAGGCCGCAGTGACCCAGGCTGAGCAGCAGGGCGAGGCGGCTCTGAGTGATGCCCGCAGCAAGCTGGCGGAGCTGGAGGCCGCCCTGCAGAAGGCCAAGCAGGACATGGCTTGCCTGGTGAAGGAGTACCAGGAGGTGATGAACTCCAAGCTGGGCCTGGACATCGAGATCGCCACCTACAGGCGGCTGCTGGAGGGCGAGGAGCAGAGGTGGGTACTGTAGCCTATTTTCTCTCCCAGCCTTGCCTGGGTTCCCAGTGTGCCATGTGCCTCCTGGCATCACTGGACTCCCATTTCCAAATCTCCCCATCCTCCATTTACAGGTAATGAGTAAGTCCTTTTGGTATGTTTCTGGCCCTCTATGAGTCAGTCATGCCCACCTATGTGCTAAAATGGGATTGGAACCTTTTGCTAATCTGCTCCCGCAAGAGCCAGGACTCAGGCCATAGGGATTGTTGTTCCTGAGAACCCTAGCCTGGGCTTGTAGCCACCTTCCCTTGAAAGTGCTTTTCCCTTCCTGGCCCTTGTTGCACATAACCCAGGCTCTAGCTCTCCTCTCAAGCCTGGCCCTGGGCCCCACCCTGGCAGTTTATATTTATCCCATAATGACCACCTCCACAGGGGATTTTATCAACTCACTGTTATATATTCCAACTACAGTGGGTCCCCCTAAGTGGTCTTCCATCGCAGCAGGTAGGACCGAGGGTGGACAGATAGCAGGGACTTGTCCCTTGAGGCAGCTGTGTCCTGTTCTAGCATTTTTGCTTATTGCTAGTTTTGGACATGGCAGGGAAGACCCATTCACCATTCAGCCTTCCTATGGCTGGAGGGCAGCTGCTCATCTCCTATGAGGACATCACTCCCAGAATGTTGCCCCTGGGTTGGTCAGGTGTTCACTCCCTGAGCCTCCCTCTTCTTGTGTATAGCCAGGCCCCCGCTCTCAAGCAGAAGCGAGTGCAGTGTGAGGAGGCAGAGGGAGCCCCTGGGAGCATGCTGTGCAGTGGGGAGACGGGGACACAGGTTTGATAGCTGGAATCAAAGTGGTCCCATGGTGAGACTTGCCACAATCTCAAGTAATTGGTTTGGAGAGCTCAGAGGCCCCGTGGCTCACTGGGCCTGGGGAGTTTCATTAGTGGAGACTTCCAGAACGAAGAATCTTTCAAGACTGAGTTTGGAAGTTCAAGAAAGCCTGGAGATAGCACTGGAAACTGAGCGGCCCATCCCTCTGCCGCACTGGGCCCCTGGGGTGAGCTCAGAAGCTTTGGTGTGGGTTCCCTGTGAACCCTGGGCATGGGCTGAGTACGTGGTGGGCTGCGGATTCTCCTCATGTCTGAAGCTGATGTTGTCAACCCTTTGCCACGGTGCTATCAGAGGGACTCCCATTTGTTTCCCTTAAGGAAATGTGTTGTGTGGGAAGGAGATGAGGGCTGCGTGGAGTTAGGGGCCCTGAATCGTAGCCCTGCCTCTATCACTGGTTATTTCCTCTCTCTGGGCCTCAGTGTCTCCATTTGTCAAATGAGGGAACTTGTGTAGACAGTCTCTGAACCTGTTCTAAATGGGTTCTAAAATCCCATTCAATTTTGCCAACAGTAATTTATGGAGCCAAACATTGTTGTAAGCACTGTCCACTCCGCAGTGGGGAAAAGACAAGACGGAAACGTCTGCCTTCCTGAAGCCCAGGTTCCAGAGACCACCAATCGGGCCAGATTTAGGAAGTCAAATCTGCGGCCCTGAAATGTGTTTACAAGTAGATCGAAACCAGCATGTGTGAACTGTGAGCCATGTGGCAGGCACTAAGCACCTACATGGGCCATGGATTCCACGCTCACAGGGGATCTAGTTAAGATATTCCCAGGAGGAGGGAGGCCCAGGGAGGCAGGGCAAATCTGAGATTCCAGGGCTACCGAGGGCTACCAGACACATGATGCCTTGTCTCCAGAGCCCACGTGGGGGCTGGGCTACGGCTTCCAGATGGGCCCGTTTCCCGCCCCTTCCCCTCAGCGAGTGTCCAGGAGGAGGGCACAGTCCTCGCTTTCGCCTTGGCCGCGGGGGCCCGGAGGCTGGCCTGCGGCACCGACCTCTGTCTCTTTTCCTTTCCCAACAGGCTGTGTGAGGGCGTCGGCGCCGTGAATGTGTGTAAGTAGTGCGAGCCTCCCCCTTCTCCAGCTGGGGGCGGGGGGCACGTCCTGGGGGAGGGCCGGTTTCGCTGAGCCCCCGCCCCCCCAGCCGCCCGCTGTGGCCGCGCCTGATGTGTTCTGTCCCCCATTCAGGCGTCAGCAGCTCCCGCGGTGGCGTCGTCTGTGGCGATCTCTGCGCCTCCGGTGCTGCCCCTGCTGTCACCAGCAGAGTCTGCAGCGCCCCCTGTAGCGGCAACATGGTGGTGGGCACCGGCTCGTGCGCCCCGGCCAGCAGCGGGAGCTGTCAGAAGTGCTAGGGGGCCGCCGCCGCTGCCAGCGCGCATCCCCGTCACCCTCCGGCCAGGACCTCCCGCATCCCGAGCGCCCCGCCAACGCCGCCCCACGACCGCCAGCCGCCGGCCCCCCCCACCCCGAGAGCCGGTGGCCAGATGTGCGCACTCTGCGCGGCCTCCCTACCCGCTCCCTCCGTGTGCCATCCCCCCCGGGCGCCCTGAGCCCTGGAGAGGTTGGGGCGGCACCTTGGCCTCTCTCCGTAGCCTTTCCTAGTAGTGGCTTTGCTGTCTTCAGGATTCATCCTTTCTTCTGCCTTCTGTTTTTTTCCGCTGGATTCACGCGTCCTGCCTGACCCCTTCACCCAGGCTTGCAGGGACAGGGTGGGCCCCAGAATCCCGCTGTCTGCACTTCCTGGGAACCCGCCAGTGTGCCTGAACCTGTGGAATGGAGGTGGGGAACGCTGATGGTGGCTTTCCTGAAACTCTGTGAGGGCCATGAGCCGTGGGAGGGAAGAGCACCTCTTTCCAGGGCTGCGGGCAGAGGTTTCGTCAAAGCCCATGTCTCCACTGCCAGTCTGTTTCTTTGCCTTTGTTTCACTCTGTGTTTCCAATAAACTAATTGTAGCTTATCAAACCTGGTGACTCAGAGTCTTGAAAATGCCGGGGTTGTCCTGTGACAGGAGCTCCCTGCCAGAGATTTCCTCAGGAACCTCCCCATGCACTGAGTTACGACCACTTCAGTGGGTGCTGCCCCTCTGGCCTTGAGCAACCTCAGCCTTGAGAAAATAAAAAAGAACCTATGGACGCAGGGGATCTTGTGGGGTCATGGATTTCTCTAGACCAAGGTGTCTCAGCTTCAACTGTATTGACATTTTGGGCTGGAGCATTCTTTGTTGGGGGCTGTCCTGTGCGTTGCAGGATGCTTAGCTGCATCACGGGCCTCTGCCCACCAGATGCCAAGGGCACCGCCCCCCCAATTGTGACAACAAAACATATCTCTAGAAAAGACCAAATATGCTGTAGGCATTCTGGACCAGGATGATTTTGTCCCCCAAGGGCATTCCTGGAGAGGAAGGAGCATGAGGAAACGTATGAAGATGAGAATGGAAGGAAGGAGTGTGAGACAAGCAATTGTGGGGAGAGGAAGGGCATTGGGCTTAAAGTTGGGAGTAGGCTTCTAATTCAGAGTCCTGACCCTGCCATTTCCCAGATGTGTGACTTAGGGCAAACTCCTTCCACGGTCTGAGCTTCAGTTTCTTCGGCTATAGAGTGAAGGAGGTTGGATAATATTCCTAAGGTCCCTTCTGGCTCCCTAAGTGAGATTACGTATTTAAAAGGGTGTTGTCAATACAAACCTATGTTTGAATGCTGGTTCAGCCATTTACTTCCTCTGTAATGGGGCAAGTCACTAATTCTCACTCAGCTTTAGCTTTTTCATCTGTAAATGGAATAACAACACCTACTGGTTTGTAGTGAGATATTTATTGATTGTAACAAACCACTCCAAAATTTAGAGGCTTAAAACAATACAGGTATCCTCTGCTTTTTGAAACTGTCGTTTCAACTCTTCACTTTTACAAAAGACATAGACCGTATTACCTGTTTTCACTGATTGAAAGAAATCCAAAGAGGATTTTCCCTTTTACAAAAAGAAGTGAAAAGCAAATATAGCATTCAGCATCTGTTTTGCAGCCAGCTGTTAGAGAGGCAGCGCACAGCCCAGCAGTGAGAGTGGCGCCCCCAAGCTTCTTCCCTGGGAACTACACTCAGCACCTCAACATCAAGCTGCCACGGCTTTTTGAACTGTGTCTGTGAGCATCTGTGCTTTATCTTGATTTATTTTGTGCGCTCTTAGCAAGATGTGTCCTAAGGTAGCAGAAAAGCCTAAGAGGGGCTATATTTTTGAGTCTGGGATGCTCACAAAATTTTTCCATATAAATTAATGGTAAACACTTCTTCCTTAATGTCATATCAGCTTATGAAATGTTTCATAGGAACGCCCTGTGTTCAGATAGCAGGGAAACCTGTTTTCCCATTCCTTATGATTCTGTGGGCTAAGGGGAAGTTCCTCTACTTTATGTGATGTTGTTTGGGGCGCTAGGATGTCTGTGAGGTCCAAAACAGTCTCGTTTCACATGGCTGGGAACCCAGCTAGAGTGGCTGATCAGGGCGTACCAGTCAGGGTCTAATCAGGAGACAAAAATGTGAACAGATAAAGTTTAATATAAAGAATTATTAACTATAACAGGGGATTAGAGTAATGAGAGATTGACTAGGAAAAAGCGAGAAATCTAAAGCATACAGGAGCTGCAGATAGAAGGGGCAGCTCCTACCCTTAAGCCTGAGAGAGCACATCCATGGAAGAGGACGCCCTGTGGCCGAGGTCCAGATCTTGTTGAAGACTCATAGTACATAGCGGGGCTATACTGGCAGAACTGGCTGGAAATCCACCCTTTTGAACTTGCTGGAATTCTGTCCTCTGTGTTGCTAGGGAAAGCTGCTCGTGAAGACACGTCTCCACTTCAAAGCCACCCAAGGAGGATACTGGAGGCTGCTGGCTACAGGATGGGGCTGATCACTATGCACTGTGGTAGGGAAGCTACCACGCCGCAAGAGCCGAGTGCTGGAGAACCGTGGTGCAACAGGAACCTGCCAGGAGGAGGGAGCGGGAACCGGAAAGGAAAACCCCTTCCTCCTGCAAGATCTCTCCCGCGCCCTCTACTGGCAAAACTCAGTATTGGGTCAGCAGACAAAAAAATATTTAAAGGGCCCCTCTAAATTTTCACAGAGCAGGCGATGATGGATCTAAAGCTGGAGCTGAGAGACAATAAATTGATAAGTGGCATACAGGGACTTGGTTCTCCTCCATATGAGCCTCTCTTATGTGGCTGCTTGGACTTCCTCACAGCCCGGTGACTGGTTTTTCAGGGCATTCCAGGAAGAATGAAGGAAGGAGGCAGAAGCTGCCAGTCCCCTTTAGGCCTGACCTCAGAAGGTCACTTCCACCATATTCTATTGACCAAATCTGTCACAGGGCTAGCTCTGATTCAGGGGAAGGGGAATCAGGCTCCATCTCTTGATGATTTCACATACAGAGAGGAAAGAATTGTTGGTCCCACGGTGCCCTTGCTGGCCACAACAATTCATGTCTTCCCTGCTGAAGAATGAGTGCTCACTCCTCCCCAAATCCCTCGGAGTTTCATCGCATTATGACATCAGCTTGAAGTTCAAGATCTCAAGATTTGGATCAGATCCAAGTATGCACAAGGCTCTTGGGACATGGTTCCCATTGTGGTTTACCTCAACCTGAAGACCTGTGTTTTTATGTCCACCACACACCTGTCATGCAATGGCGAGATAGGGACAGGATAGCCACAGTAGGGACTCCCATTAGGGGGAGGAAAAACTGGGGGCATTTAGAAGTCACTGATTCAAAGCCATTCCAAGTACAGTCAGGCAGGCACGGCTCACCCCTCACATTGCAGAGGCAGGGAGTGTGTTTCATTAGGGCCTACTTTTGCTCCCTAGAAGTGGTTCCTCTCTGTTCTTGGCTCTATCCTTTGGGATCTTGGCTCCGTTTTCTGGGTTGTTCTTTCTTTTCCATGATAAATAACCCATGTTTTCTTAGCCTGCTGGAGGTTAGGGGCCTAGAGGCCCATTTTCATTCTGAACCATCGCTATTCCTTTTAGTGAGAACTGCTATGATTCTTTTTAAAATGTTGTTTCTGGTGTATCAAATGATAATGGGCTTTGTTAGACAAAAGTTATCCCCACAAATATCTTTGAGGTAGGCTCCTCCCACCCTTGGGCTGTGAGTCATCATGCTTGGGGACAACACCGAAGATTCTTTGAAGCCCTGCTGCTTAGCTGGGAGGATCTATGAAGTTGCCTTTAAGATTCTTAGAAAACTTTTGGTCAGCTGAGTGAGTCTAGGAGACTCTGAATTAAATTTGAGATTTCAGCAGAGGGTCTAACAGTCACAGTCTTCATCTGACTTTTACTGGAGGGTATGATTTACTAGCAGTGCTTTGTGTTTGATCTTTGCTCTGAGGTCCTTTCTTACTTGGAGAACCTTTTGCTGATGGGAAAGACTGTCCTTGTCTCTTCTGGACTGTGCTAAAAAGCTGAACATTTCCTTCCCTATTGCATTTCTCTCCTCTTGTATTTTATCGTAGGTGGCTAAGAGAAGCCAGCGGCATTTTCATCCTTCTACCTGGAAACCTTAGCCAGGTCCACAAATCCATTAGATGTCCTTTTTTGTCTTTCTGCTCGCTACAGGCAATAGTCCTGCCAAACTTGTCACCACTACATAATATGGGTCACCTTTTATAGCATCTACTAATAACTTCCTCATTGTCCTTCCCGCCTCCACTAATGGCTTCCTTGAGGACATTCAGACTGCCTGATGCCTGGTCCCCAAACCAGCTGTATCCAAACCCAAGTTCGTTTGCCCGCCCTGCAGCAAAGCTGATCATTGAGACATCGAGTATGCAGCAAGGAAAAGGTTTATTAGAGAGGCAGCCAAATGAGTGGACAGGATGGCAAGCCTCCAATCCACCTCTTTGAAGGGGGAGAGAACAAGTTTGTTTACAATCATAGGAGTTGAGATTATATACAACTTAATGGAAAGAGCTGGGAAACTTAACAAGTATTCACGAAAACAGGTGGCACATGCGCACTGAGCAAACATAAATGTAACAAACATACCATGTTCACTTTGGGGCAGGCACTTAATATCTGAAGAACACAAAATTCTGCCCCTGCCATTAAGCATTAAGTGGTTATCTCGGGACAAGGAGGAGGGTCTATGGGCTTGCTCTGAGAGCTGGTACATACTGGATGGGCTCCTTGTCTCCAGTAAGGAAGGCAGGGCCCTGCATTGTTCCCAGGCTGGAACCATACCAGTTGACTTGGAGCTTCTGCAGAGACAGCTAGTGGATTTTCAGTAAGGTCTGCAAAGACACAGTAGCTGATTAGGGAGAAACAGTTCTCTGAAAAACAAGCTTTACATTTCCAGTGCGTTTCATCTCGTGAAATCTGGGGGGCACGGTTTCACAATGTCGCAGGTTTTAGGTTTGCTTATGGTTGCGCCTACTTCCAGGTACTGATTTCTTCACTTACCTGTTGCTGTACAAACATTAGCCCACAACTTAGCGGCTTAATACAACACTATTTTTCACGATCGTGTAGCTTGACTGGATGATTCTTCTGCTTCATATTATTGGCTGGGGCTCCTGTATGTTCAGAATGGCTTCGCTCATGTGGTGGACATTTGGTGTTGACCATGGGCTGAGAGCTCACCTGGGGCTGATGGCCAGGAGCCTCTGTTCTCCTCCATGTGCTACCAATCCTCTTAAGGCCGGGCGCAGAAGCCCCACAATGTCACTTCTACCACATTCTATTGGCCAAAGCAGTCACAGGGCCAGCCCAGATCCAGGGCAGGGGAAAGAGGCTCCATCTCTGAGAAGAGGAGTGGCATGCACAGAGAGGGATATCTGGGGGCCGCTTCTGAAGACAGCTACCACAGGAGCATTAAATGAAGCCATACAGATAAAAGTTTATAGTGTGGCCCATAATTGATACTCAAAAACTGCTATTATTATTGTTATTACTATGACTGTGGTATCCTAACAGCCTAGCATTCCAAGCGTCTAAATAGCGGGGGTGGGGGGTGGGTAGAAGACTGGGTGTTGAAAGTCTGGAATTTTGGGTTCTTGTCCTAGTTTGGCCATCAAAAGCTTTTCAGCTTTGGGAACCTCAATTTCTCCATGTTTTGGGGTGATAACTGAATCAGCTACCGGGCAAGGCTGGGCAGATGCTGAGGGACTGATACTCTGGGTATGGTCACTACCCATACTGGCCGTGCCTCAGGCTTGTTGGCCCATGGGGATCTGACATCCAGATAGCTCATATTCCTCGAAGTCAATGGGAACCTCCCAGAGAGGAGGCACGTGGCTCTCCGTGGAGCCTGGAATTGGCCCAGACCATCTACCTCTGCAAGATGCTGCAAAAAGTGCCTGGAAGGAAGTAGGAATGAGGGATGCCTGGCCATGGGTGAAGAAAGCTTTTCTGGGGTGGAGTTGGGGTTGGAGGTAGGAGAGTATAGGCAGGAAAGGCTCATCTTAAGCTTTAAGAGGGCACCAGAGAGCAGTCCCCCTCCTCCCCACCAGCCTTAGGACTTAAGAGAATTCCTGGATGTTTCCATGCTCTTTTTCCAACCCACTTCTTCATATACTCTTCCCCTTGTCTGGAGCACATCTCTTCCTCCTGGTTCACTCCTTACTTATGCTTACTTTTTTTGCTATAAAATATAAACGTCCCAGAGGACAGGCATCTGCGATTATTTCCATCACTTATATGTACCCAGGCTTGTATACCAGTACTTGGTACATGTCAGATGCTCCATAATTATTTGTTGATTGAATAAATCAACTCCTGCTCTTCCTTTAGGCTTCAGTTTCAATATTACTTCATTCAGGAGGTAACCAGTTTGCCCTGGTTAAGAATCCTCCAACCATGCTTCTCCTTTACTCCTAGTACCGAGTCCCAGACCTCTTCGTGGCTGCATCTCTCTTTGATGGAGAGGTGGCCATGGTGGCAGAGGCTCAGGGACTCAGAAAAGGAGGCTCTAATAGTTGGAGAGTATGCAGCATCAGTCCTGCCTAGTGCCTCAAGCTGGTAGGGTGGAAGGAAGGTACATCACGTGCAGAGGCATGGGGTCTCCCTGGGATCCCCCGGTGGCACCTGGATGACCTCCCAAGGCTGGCAGGGAGCGTGATGATTCCAGAGCAGAGTTCAGAGTCACTGCCCAAGAAGGTCAGGATGGAAAGGCCCTTGCAGAGCCCCAAGGCCAGCCCTCATTGGATATGAGTTCAGGGCACTTTGAGCCAGAGGTGGGGGGGATGGCGGAGGTGGTGGGGAGTGGGGAGAGGCAGAGACCAGTCAGAGCCAGATATATGGGACTGGTACGCTACATTCAAGAGTCTGGGCTTCATCCTGAGGGCAGTAGGGACCCGCTGAAAGGTTAGATTTGTGTCTTATAAAGACCTCTGGCTGCCATGTTGTGTGGGTTGGAAGGGGAGAAGAGCAGAGCTCCAGCCAAGATGGTGGTGGCTGGAATGTGGGTGGTGGCCGCGGAGAGAGAGAAGAAGAGTCGGATTAGGGGGGTACTTAGAAGGTAGGAAAGGAAAGCACTTGGGGGTTAGCTTGTGTTGAGGGTGAGGGTGCAGGCATGGGGAGATCACGGATCTGGGCAACTGCGTTGATGATCTTACCAGGGGACAAAGAGGAGGTTCTGGTGGAGAGAGTGTGGGATGGTGAATTCAGCTGGAAGGTCTGTTGGGTTAGATGATATCTCTAGGACAGCCAAGTGGAGATACTTGTAGGAACTGGGGCAAGCGGGTCTGAAGCTCGGGAGTGAAGTGAGGCAGCAGAGAGTCATTAGGACTCAAAAGTGTGGTTGGAAGATTTTAACCAGGAAGGCCATTAACTGTGGTGGTAACCGAAGGCCAGAGACTGATGTCATTGCCCTGGCAGAGAGGTGAGAGAAGCGCCCCACGGCACTCGAACATTCAAGAGCAAGGTTGTCTGGGTGAGGGATGTGAGCCAGGGAGCAGGACAGCCGGGGAGCCGCCGAGAACCTGGAACAAGGCAGAACTAGACAGAACAAGGCAGTGGAAAGCAGAGACTCAGGGCGCAGGAATGGGGAGGGAGAGAGGGCCACAGGGAGCCGAGGGGGCTTGGGTGAGGGGGAGGAGCCGAGAGGGCCCTAGAGATTCTAGAAGGGAGTGAGGGAAGGTAGCAGGTCCTCCTACGACAGCTTGGGGAGATGGGTGGGAAGGAGCAGGGCCTGGAGGATGGTGGTCAGCATGGGGGCTGGGTAGGGCTGGGGCAGAGGTAGAAAAGAAGAGGGTCAGTGAGAAGGGAGTCGACTGCACAGGAGAGCTCAGGCCATACAGGGGGCAGAGGAGCCCTTTCAGCTTTGGGCTGGAAGCTCTGAGGTGTCTGAGGCTGAGAGCAGTGTGTTGGGTAGCTGAGAAAGTCAGTAGATGGTATTCTCTTACCAGCTACGGGGCTTTCAGGGAGGCTGTCCCAGGTGTGCTGATGGGCGGCGGGAAGAGTGGGCAAGAGGTGAGTGTCAAGGGTCTCATCTCCCCTGGTTTGGTGGGCAGCAGTGGGCATGGGATGGGGTGGAGTCCGGATTGACACAGGGTGGCCACCTGAGGTGGCTGTGGGTGCTTTTGGCAGTTTCCGCTGTAGGGCATGTGTGTGGTGGTGGGGAGGGGAGGGAGGGAAGGTGTGCCGAGAAAATGGGGTGTATGTGTGGGGGAAGGAGGCTAAAACCACACACACACACACACACACACACAGCCTTCCAGAAGACCCCACTACCTCCTTTGGTTCCCTTCAGAACCAGTCAGAGGAATAAGTCCCAGACGACCCCAGACTGCCAGGCGTGGCTCAGGTGCAAGGTGCTGACAGCATGGTCAGCACTGCCTGGCCAGGGGAGGATGGCACTATGTGGGGACAGGCCCTGCAGGTGTCCAGGCTGGGACCGGCCAGCACCGCCCCAGCCCTCGGGCCTTCTCGCTGGGCCGTGGTGCTCAGCGGTCGGTGGACAGGGGCTCACTCCAAGAAGACAAGGCATCACAGCACAGAAAGTGGGTCCCCCAGTTTATTGGGAAAACAGGGGACAAGAGACCAGAGAGGCAGGGCGGCACCCAGCTGGGCCCCCTTCCAGGCAGGGCGAGCCCTTCTCTGTGGGAGGGGCCAGAGGCTAACACAGCGGAAGGGGAGGGTCCAGGCCCAGGCAGGGGCCGCTTCTGGTAGGACAAGGTGAGCAGAGGCGTGGCTGGTGGGAAGGAGGCGCGTGGTGTACTCTCGAAGCACGAGGGCAAGAGCTACCGAGGCACCGCGCTTCTCAGCTGGAGGTGGGGACGGTGGCGCGTCTGGCAGGCAGAAGGGGCGTCTCTGGCTCTCTCTTGGGGCTGCCTAACATCGCCCCAGGCTGCAGGACCCCCCTCCACAGGTGGTGTTGAGCTGGCCGCAGGGCGCGCACATGCCCGTGCTCACCGCCACGTTCCCGCTGCAGGGGGCGCTGCAGACACTGCCGGTCACCGGCCGTGAGCCGGACACGCAGAGGTCCCCGCAGACCACCCCGCCCCGGGAGCTGCTGACACCTGTAGAAACAAGGGCAGAGTCAGGAGGTCCGACTGGTGGCCACCCCATCCGGGCCCCTTCCTTTGGCCTCCCTGCTCTGCCTAAGCCTCCCGGGAAGGACGCAAAGGGCCTTCAGCTGTAGTTCTGAAGGCATGGAAGGAACCTTAGCCTGAGAGCCAGGAGCCCCGGGTTCTGAGACTAGTTCTGTTTGTGACCTTGGGCAAGTCCCTTCCTCTTTCCGGGCATCAGCTTGACAGCTCAGGTTCCTTCCTGCAGTGACCTGTTATTCTTTCCCCTCCCCAACCCCCTTTATGCTGTCCAGTTCTTCCTGTGAGCTAAACTCAGTCTCTCCTGCTGCGTGACCAACCTACTCCCATTTACTGGGGGAATTATTATAAACGCTCCCCCCAGTGTTTCTATACACTCATAGCCAGAAAATTCTTGTGGCCCAACATAAAATTTTCCTTTTCAGGGCTCAGGATACTTACAGACATTCACAGCTCCAACACCTTCACACAGCCTGAGTGGGGAAAAGGTAAGAAAGGGGAAGAGAAAGAAGTCAGAATGAGATCCTCAAATTTCCTGTGCTGGAATGGATCATCTCAGGTGTATTTCTGGCCTATATTTATGCCTTTGTATAACTTGTAAAAAGTATCTTTCTGGCAGTTGCTGCAATGCCAGGCCACACTCTTTGGCAAGCAGACTATGGGCTGGATTTCAGCTCTGATTTGCTCCTCAGCTGGCTGTCTTTGTGCAGTGCACAGCCTGAACAACCATATGTGGCATACTTGGATAGGTTCAGCTTTAGGAAGAGGAAAGTCCTCTTGGGCAGTCACATGAGGCTAGGGTCACAGTTTGGCCAGCAATTCTACCCTTGGGCAAGGTGACCTCCTAGAAACCAGGCAGGGAGTTTATCTTGCAAGATTTGGGGATGGAATAACTTGAGGGTGTTCTAACTGAGAGAGTGGGTGTCCAGGTTCTATCCTAGCAAGGACCTGGGTCTCTGTGACTCTAGACCTCACAGTGACACTGGCCTTCATTTTTTTCTCTGTATGCTATGTCCAAGTTCCAGTCTTTTGAGATCTGGGATTTCAAGACCCCAGAGTCTAGCTGGGGGTCAGTTCTAAGGACTGACTAGGATATGGAGGAATCAAAGGTGGGCAGATCTATGCAAGTATAATTCCTGGGGCAGCTGGGTTGGGCCCCACCTCTGTTCTTCGCCCTCCAGCAGCCGCCTGTAGGTGGCGATCTCGATGTCCAGGCCCAGCTTGGAGTTCATCACCTCCTGGTACTCCTTGACCAGGCAAGCCATGTCCTGCTTGGCCTTCTGCAGGGCGGCCTCCAGCTCAGCCAGCTTGCAGCGGGCATCACTCAGAGCCGCCTCGCCCTGCTGCTCCGACTGGGTCACTGCGGCCTCCAGCTTGGAGTTCTGGGGGCCCAGAGGAGAACAAGGTGTGTTATGGTCCTGGGTCTCTCTGTCCATTTCCTGGATGTGTCCAGTCTCTCCCCTCCCCCAAGAACAGGCCTCTCCCCGTCATCAGCCAGGTACCCCCAAGGGACTACAACCAAGGACTTTAGCCATGCAAATGGGCTGGAGTATGAATGGTGAGATCCACTGGGGACACATACTGCCTGTGTGACCCTGGAGAGGCCCCAGGCAACACTTACCTGGCACTTGGCATTCTCAACCTCGGCCGTCAGCCTCTGGATCATGCGGTTGAGCTCATTGATCTCCTCCTTGGTGCGGCGCAGAGTCTCCCCGTGCCGGATCACCGTGGCCTTCATCTCCTCACACTGGGGGGAAGCAGAGATGCTCCTGAGGCTCAGATTGCAGTTTCCCACCCACTCAGACACCACAGATGATTGGTAAGTTGTAAGTGCTCAGCCTGTGCAACCATACGTGGCAGCCCTGCCCAGCCACTATAACCTGAGAGCTGTCTGCCCTTCTGTTACCATCTTAGGGGTCAGAATCCCCAGACAAAAGAGGGATTGTTATTATATACCTGGATTCCCTGCCACTGCCATGTCTAGGAGGCAGGTGTCCTATGCCCCTCACCTTGCTGCGGTACCAAGACTCGGCCTCAGCCCGGCTGCGGCTGGCGATGTCGTCGTACTGAGCCTTGATCTCAGCCACAATGCAGTCCATGTTCAGGTCCCGGCTGTTGTCCATCTTGACAATGACCGAGGTGTCTGAGATGTGGGCATGGAGAACACGGATCTCCTGTGGGGGTGGGAGTAGGGGAAGAAGAAGCAGCACATTATCTGGGCTTTTCTTCACGTGCAGATGCTGATGCCTATAATCTCTTTAGCCTATTTGGAGCCGAAGTCTCATGTGTGGAGCAGATAATTCTCTGATGAAATTGTATGACTTTATGTACAGATAAGTTTAATTCCTTTTAGAGGGAGACACAACCACTTTTCAAATGCTTGCTCCTGGGATATTTAGGCCCAGGTGAGCCTAGGCTGCGTCCCCCTACCAGCATGCTGTGGGTGCTTCCCAGGGGCCCAGACCGTGCATCAGGCCCGGTTCACATTCTCCTGGCCTGACCCCAGGAAGGAAGTCTATTGGCTGCCAGAGAAAGCGGTTTGAGGCTGTGTGATGCTTTGTGTGGGCTTTGCTTTGCTTTCCCAAGGCACAGCTGTCCCGGGGATTGCACTCTCTTGCCCTTTTCGGTTCTCCACTCCTCTGCCTCCCTTCTTCTCTCTCCTTGCTACCCTGTAACCCTCCAGCCTCGAGCCCGGGTCCCCATGTCAGCAGGCCTCTGGGGGCCTGGGCAGGGGGTTGGGGATGCCCACCATGGCTGAGAGCCCCCTCACCTCCTCATACAGGCGCCGCAGGAAGTCGATCTCCTCAGTCAGGGCCTCGGCGTTGGCCTCCAGGTCTGACTTTCGGAGGTAGGCGCAGTCCACCTCCTGTGTGGGGTTCAAGGGGCTATGAGGCCAGCTGTCCTCAGGGCACTGTGAGGGCTTGGCTGTAGTGTGGTGGGGCAGTGAGGATGGGGTGGCCAGGGACACAGGGTGGGGCTGGGCCTCGGGCACTCACCTTCTTTAGAGCCACAAACTCGTTCTCTGCTGTGGCCCGAAGTGTGACTTCTTCTTCATACCTGAAGTGGGCAGGAAGGACAGGACCTTGCCTGAGCAGCTCTCAACTTGGCCACGAAGCGTGCATGCAAATGAGCTTGATCCCTAGACCCTCTCCCTGCTCGTCCCCTTGCCTCCAAAAGAAGTGGGGCAGGACCAAATCAGGCTGCCTGTCCAGGCCTACTGAGATACCCCGGAGAGCTGAAATACCCACTCTCACATCACCCCTGAGCTTCTCAGTGCGGATGGGAAGGAAGGATCTGGAAGTTTAGCGTGCGCATGCGTGCATGCGTGTGTGTGTGTGTGTGTGTGTGTGTGCGCGCACGTGTGCAGAGGGTGGGGGAGGGAGAGGTGCCTGTTTTTCTCACCCAGGTCTGCATTTTCCTTTCTTCTGACCCCTGCCCCTTGCCCCTGACTTTGCTATAGGTAGTGGGGTCCCCTGTCTGTCATTCCCTTCCTGGGTTCAGCCAACAGGAGTCAAGCCTGCCACTTCCCCTTGCTCTGTGGGCAGGCCAGCTCAGAGCCAGAGGCAGGGAGTATGGTGGCCTGGGAAGTTCATGGCTGAGAGTGTTATTGAAAGAAGCTGGCCACCTGGGGGGCTGTGGGCCTTGAGGAAGGTAAGAGAGTGCAGGTTCTTCCCCATCCTCAGGCAGAGTCCCAGCCACAGACCCAGACATGCTCCTGTGCTGGGAGCTTCCTTCAAGCCCTTTCCTGAGCCAGCGCCTTCTAGCACTCACTTCTTCTTGTAGCCCTCCATCACTTCCTGCACGTGGTTGAGCTCCGAGGCCAGCCTCCCGCTGTCGGCCTCCACGCACTCGGCCTCCCTCCTCAGCGTCTCGATGTAGCCCTCAAACAGGGGCTCCAGGTTGCTCTCGCAGCACTTGCGGTTCTGGTAGAACTGCCACTTGGTCTCCAGCAGCTTGTTCTGCTGCTCCAGGAAGCGCACCTGCCGCCCAGAGGCAGAGCCTGAGAATCCCTTCTTACAGGATCAGGGGCAAGAGGTGGGGGGAGGGTGGGGGCATCCCTGCACCAGGACCTGCAGGTCCCCAACTCTCAGACTCAGAGTCCTCCCTGGCAGGTGTTCTGTCAAAACCACACCACGGCTTAATCGGGTCATCTGGAAGTCCTTCCTGAGAGCTCACTACAGTCTTGTCTAGGCAATTATCTGGTGCCACAGAAAGGGCTAAACTACGCTGAGTCCAGATTCTGCTGCTGCTTGTTAGTGACATGTCCTTGGGCACAGTGTGTCACCCCCTTGTGAAGTGGGAGGTTAATGCTCGTCTCACTAAGAAGGTTTAATGAGCCCTGGCATGAAAGGGCGCCTGCGTGCTGGACAGCTACTATACCAAGTCAGGTGTGATTGTCAGCGTGCAGATGAGTGGGCCGACCTTTTTAGAAAGGCAGACTGCAAAAGGTGAAAAATGAAGTCTGTGCCAATTAATAAACCTTACAACAACAAAGCAATTAGAATAATAGTCACCTGGGATATTAGTGCAGGCATGCTTTATGCTCCAGCCCTTTCATTTTATGGGTGTGGAATTGAAGGCGCAGGGATGTTAACCTGACTGCCTGAGAGCTCACAGTGACAGAGCAAAGACTCAAACTCTGACCTTCTGCTCCACAGGGGCTCTTCTCTCGCTGTAATAATGATAGACTAGTGGGTCCCAGGAAAATTGCATGTCCATCTCCCTGCCACAAGGCTGGCCCATGTCCTCATTCAGATCCCCTTGTCTAGAAACTTTGCCTCAACCCTGGTAAATCCTTTCCTAGACCATCCTTGGTGTTTCATGTTGTTAAGAGTTCCAGACTTTTTTGGTCCTTCCTCATGGGTATCTCTCTAGTGTAACTTCTTTCAAGGTTGGCTCTGGAGAGAGAGAGAGCCCTTGCCAGCCCCCGAACCGCTTCCTAGTTGAAGTCTTCTCCCTGGTCCCCTCGTGCCACTGCCACTGAATTCAGTGGGGAAATGGCTGCAGAGTTGAACCGGACCCTGACAAGGGCAGATGGCTTACACTGTGTCTAGACCATATGCTGCCTGCCTCCTCGCAAGGCCCAGAGAGTGGGGACTGTAGCTATTGTTCATCCCTGGATCCCGAGCCCCAGACTTGGACCAAGCGCTCTGGCCCCTGCTCAGAAGCCAAGGAACCATCTGGCAGAGAAACAGCTTTGTGTGATCTATGGCATTCCAAGCAGTCTTCCAGTATTACACCCACAGGCCTGTCCTCGACACAGAGAGCACCACCTTCCCATGGCAACAGCTATTTGACTTCAAATGCATTGACTACCCACATGGCAGCCCTGTGCTCATGAACAGATGTTAGCTCTCAGCACCAAAGTTTCTGCCTCTACTTCATGCTTAATGGGTTTTCAGTTTGTCTTCCCCATCAGATTGGCAGGTCCTGATCATATTCTTGTCTGTCTGTGGTCCTAGAGGTATGAATGCTTCTCCCTTTGGACTGGACTGGGGGCTTCTATGGGCAAATAAATGCCGGCCTCTGACTCCCTCCTCCGAGCCCAGCCTGAGTCCTAAGCATGGAAGGATTCAGGAAGGGTGTGATCAAGGACACCCACCTTGTCGATGAAGGCAGCGAACCTGCTGTTGAGGCACTTGATCTGCTCCTTCTCCTCGTGCTTCACGCACTGCGCACTGGGGTCGATCTCCAGGTTGAGGGGCGTGAGGAGGCTCTCGTTGACCGACACGCTGGTGATGCAGGGCGGGCTGGGCCCGCACACGCCGCCGGAGCGGTAGCCGAAGCTGCGGCCGCAGGAGCCGGCGCGGAAGCTGCCGCAGACGCTGCGGCTGCCGAAGCCCCCGGTGAGGCCGCGGTAGCAGGAGACGCCGCGGTAGGGGGCGGCCGTGATGCAGCAGCGGCCGGGCCGGGGCCCGCAGGCCGACATGCAGCTGAAGTTCCTGGGGCCGAATCCACAGCCCACGGAGCTGAAGCCACAGGTCATGTTGGAGGTAGGAAGGTGTCTGGACAGTGGCGAAGCTGGCTGAGGACGGAGTCCGAGGCTTGTGCTCCCTGGGCTGTGGCAGGCCCTTTTATGCAGCAGGGGCGGCCGGCATTAAAAGGCGCAGCAGAGTGGCAACAGATGCATTTTATTGGCTTGGCATCATCCCGGCCTCTTAAGAGCCAACCCAGCTTGCCTCTTCAGGGTAGCTGTGTCAACAATCCGCAGCCACAGGCCTGTTTCATCTTCAAAGCTATTAACAAGCTTCCTCATTGCCTCTCCCCCTCCCATTGCTGCTGGAAGCAGAGAAAGGGAAGGGGTCCTGGAAGCATCAGTTGGCCTCCACGTTCCGACTACTGTGAATGGATGTAGTGACCTGGGGTGGAGCCTGCTCTCGGAATCGTTTTCTGGAAGGGGCATCACCGAGCTATGGGCCCCAGACCCGTGGCCTGGCCTCAGGGTGGATGTCTAGCCGGTCCCAACCAGCGGGCTATGTCCCCAAAAACCTGTTGTTCTAGGAGGCTTCTCTGTCTTCCTCTGTCTCTCTAAAGCATGTCCCTTTCCCCACTGTCAATGTCAGCTTCTCCTGGCCTGTTCTTACCCAGAGCCTAGTCAGGGATGCCAGTGGGGGTAGAGATTTGGGAGGGAGCATAGTCTCTTTGGGTATTCCTAGGAAGACTAGTCATGGGATGCTAGATGGGACATGGGAGAAACTGAGTCAGAGAGTTCACGAGAGAACCAGGGCTATTCTCCAGAGTTCTGGGCCTCGTTGCTGGGAGACTTGGCGGGGGGGGGGGGGGGGGGGGGGGGGGGGGGGGAATAACCCAGAGCTACAGAGATGAATCAGGGAACACTACTTGGAGGTGGGTTGAAGCAGGACTGGGGTGGGGTGGGGATAGGGTTGGGAGCAGATGAGAAAGGAGTCTGGCTCTGATTTGGAGGCTAGACTATGTAATCATGCATTCTCTCATTCATTCAGAAAATTCTTACCGTGTGCCAACTGTGCACGGCTGGGTTCTGGGAATCCAGCCAAGACCTGAGGTGTTTGGAGGTAGGAGAGGGTGGCATGCACATAGGGGCACCAACATTTGGCCAGTGGGCAAGGGGGAGAAGCCACAGGTGGAGAGAAGGTCTCAAGATGCCTAGGTTGAGTCGGGATCTGATATGGGGATGTGTGGGTCCCTTAGTTTCCCACCAGGGAAGCTGAATGAAGAATACTGGTGTGTACGCACCCACCAGGAAGGATGACAGGTGCTGGAGATGAGGGGAAGGAGGTCACCAGTGTTTGAAATGACATTGCTTCCTCCCCTCTGAGGATCCATGCTGCAAGAGCAGGTGGGGAGCTCGTGTGGTTGTCCTGACAGCCAAGCTCCCATGATTTTCCCCCTCATTCCTTTGGTTTAGGACCAGTGATGGCTTTGGTGGGTGGACAATGGGACCTAGTCCCAGGAGGTGTCTCGAACCCACGGATCTAAGCCAGTAAACCCTTCCAAGAGCAAGTCTCTTGACTGCCTTTGTACTTAAGGATGACTCCTTCGACGGACCTGTTTACTAACCAGGCACAAGCAGATGCTGACCCAGTCTGGGCTAAAAATAGCCCTCCATACACCCTCCCTGGGCTTCACCTTTTGCCCTCTTTACTCCTCTCAGGGTGAGTGAGCCACTTACGTCCCAGGGTGAGGGAGGGTCTGTCCTTTCTGCGAGGGCAAGGGATACTTTCAGCCCCTCCACTTGGGCCCTATGAATAAATTTTCACAGATTCTTATGGGTGGAGTGGGAGCTCTGTGGGTATGGGCTGTGGGATAGGGACTTCCGGGGTGGGAGACACCCAAGAATGCAAGGCCAGGGGGTGAGGGAGGGGCTGATTCCTGCTGAGTGGCCGGTGGGATTTTGGAGCACTTCTGCAGGAGGCATGGCTGAGTGTTTGCTGGGTCACACATCTGCCAGACATCCAAGAAAGCACCAGTTCTTTCTCTCCTTTTGTCTCAGCTGGGACTGCTGAGCACCTGGAAGGTTCTCAATGCGTGTCCAAGGATTATGTGGGATTTATTTCTTGGTAAAATGCTGAGGGATGCAAGGTGGTGAATCTTCCAGGAAACATTTCTCTGTTACCCTGCTGGTCATTGCACCTCTGTCCTCTGACCCTGCTCATCTGTCATAACCCAGTGGGCTCAGTATCGAGTTGCACGCTTCACTGAGGGTCTCTGTGTAAACATAGCCACTTCCCTGGGTTGGGGGCACCATGAGCATGCCCAGGCCCCATCCTGATTGGGAGATGATGGTAGTGTGGACTCCAGAGATAGAAAGGTGTGGCTTGAAGCCCGGCTCTGACACTGACTAGCTTTGTCACCCCGAGCAAGTCCTGTTTCCTCAGTCTCCTTAGCTGTACAATATGCATGGCCATCCATGCCCTGCTGGGCTGTTGGGAGGATTCAGTGGGTGCCTAGAGGGGCAGGTGCCACCCCCACCTTCACCCCATACTAACAAGGTGACTGGTCTTGGGTCCTCAGGGCCTTGCAAAGGGACGGTGTGCACGGGTTGGGCAGTGCCATTCTTGGTAAGCAGAAAACAGCCCAGCAGCTTTACAAGGCAATCATGGCCACATCAGAAAGCCTTAATTAGAGCACCTATTTGTAAGTGGCTGAGAACAAAGAGAATGGCAAACTGGGTGAGCCCTTGAAAACTGACTTAGACAGGAAGCTGACAAAGGGACTGCAGCCCAATAGGCTGCTTCCTTCCACCCGGGCTCCAGGCTGGATTGGTTTCCACCCCAACCGTGGGCTGTAAAGACTCTGGTTGAGCCCCAGGCTGGTTCGGTCGCCTAGGCCTATGCCCTGAGCCTGCCCTTCACACAGCTGCTCTGGGTCGGTCTGGGGGATGCCTCATCCCTGTTGCCTGGAGTGACTGCTTGCCCTATCGTTCTGGTCCTTAGCTTCCTGCCTACCTCCCTGGGGTTGCAAGCACCACTTGGCCTTATTCATAATGGTGGTTTTCTGGTGGGCACCTGCCTGTCCACCGTGCTGCTGACCCACTGATGCTCTTGCCATTTCTTTTTGCCTTCATATTGATGGGCCTTTTAATTTTTGTCCCTTCTTAATGGATTTTTAAAAAGATTTATTTATTTTATATATAGAGAGAGCGAGCACGAGAGGAGGGAGATGGAGAGAGAGAATCCTCAGGCAGACTCCCCACTGAGCGTGGAATCCGACGTGGGGCTTGATCCCAGGACCCTGAGATCATGACCTGAGCCGACACCCAGAGTCAAGAGTTGGATGCTCAATGGACTGAGCCACTTGGGTGCCCCTGTCCCTTCTTAATGGAGTTTTGATAAACAACTCTGTGATGAAAGTTTGTAAGATATATCTTGATGCACATCTCCACTAATTTCTTTAACAAATTCCTGGAGGTGGGATTCGTGGGTCCAGGGGGACTATCCTGGCCTGGGTTGTGCCTGCCTGTTGCTTGCCTGGCTGTGGAAGTGTTATTTCTGTGGGGAGGCTGCTTCCGTGAACTAGTAGGACTTGGGAGTCAGGAAGTGTGGACGCAAATGACATCCACTAGCTGTGTGACAAGTTAGTTCATTTCTGCTCAACTTGTCTTGTCATCTGCAAAGCGAGCATTGAAATATCAGCCTCCTGGGGCCCCATGAAGATGCAGCGAGGTGGGGGATGTGAAAGCACAGGGGAGGCTGAGGCTGAGTGCGCACTGGCCTCCTCCCCGGGGTGGGGCATCCCCTGGGCCTTTGCTTGCCTTTGTTCTCCAACCTTCTTGCCTCTAGCTGTGCCTTCTGGCCTTGAACTCACAGCACACAAGCCTGTGAGCTGGAGCTGATGAAATGTGGCAGCTTCGTGGGCTCCAGAACCATTTACTACACAAGTACTCTGTACCTCCGGGTATAAAGAGGAGTTTAATAGACATCCCTGTCCTCAGGGAGCTGACTGCTTAGTCAGGTAGATCAGTAAATAGGCACGAGTCCAATGGATACTAGAGTAGTTTTTCAGGGCAGTTCATGAAGAACTGTCAATGGACAGAGTGTGTCTTGTCTTGGGGGCTCAGCAGGAGCTCTCTGTGAGCCGGTGCAACCTGGGGGACTGTGGGAAAGGCCAGCCTTGAGCTGGGCTTTGAAAGACGGAAAGGGCTTGGGGGAAGTCAGAAAGGTGGAGGCAGCGCCAGGCCGAGGACGGCAGAAGAACCCAGGAATATTCAAAGGGCAGAGGATGAGCACCGAGGGAGCTTGGGGGGTGTCCCACCTAAAGGATGAGCTTCGGGTACACTCTCATAAAGCCGGGAGAAGGACAAGGATGCCTATTGTCAATGCCGTGCTTAACATACTAGAATTCCTGGCTCAGAAGATAAATATGCATAAGTATGAGACAAGAACTATTGTTTGCACAGCTACATAGAAGACCAAACAAAATCAACTGATATGCTATCGAAATAACAAGATGAGATGAGCAGCCGGTTACAAGGTCAACCTACAGCAATCCCAAGTGTTTTTCTGGATCGGTGACAATCACTTAGAAAAGAAACAGAAAAATGAAGATACCATTCCCAAGAGTGATAAAAACAATGAAGTATTTACGGTATAACAACAAAGTATTCACAAGATTCACCAAGCCAGGTGACAGACTGGACGGAGACAGGGAGAAGAGGGTGAACGTAAATCAAGGCAGTTAGAAGTCACAGAGCCGATGTCGGAGAGCAATGTAAGACTCTATTATGAGAAAAACATACAAGAACATCTGATTAAGTGGAATTATATCATATTCAGAAATAATTTGACCTGATCTTCCAAAGATACAAATTCCCTCTAAGTTAATTTATAAGTACAAGGCAAACCCAATAAAAATTTGAGCTGGGTTTCTTTTGAGGGACTTGATAAAGTCAGTCTAAAATTTATATGAAAAAATAAAATCCACTTATCATAAAGTCCGTTGTGAGAAAGGTAATCGAAGAGAATATCTGAGGATCAGAGAGCCACAGTAATAAAAAAGTGTAGTACTTACACAGGAACGAGTAAATGGGCCCCTGGAACAGGATAGAGAGCTCAAAACAGCCCCTTTAATAAAAGGTAAATTTGGTATTTGATAAAGGTCGTGACAACAAGCAAAGGGCCATTTATTCAGTTGGCGAGATTGGTAAAAGCAGACTCACTGCATGAAAAGTGGAGAGCTGGAGTCCAGTCTGTACCATATCCCATGGGAGATCCCCCGACGAACGGAAGGCCTGGACAGGAACCATAAAACTATAACGCAAACAGAAGAACGTGTGAGAGAACTTCCTTGTAACTTAGGGCCGGGGAAAGAATTCTCAAGCAAATGCTACAAGCCAAAACCACAAGGTAAAAAAGAAGATGGATTGACACGAACACATCAAAATGAAGAATTCCAGTTCACTGAAAGAGAAAACAGGAACAGACAGTCGACAGCCTGGGAAAAGCGCAGCGTCTACCATATGCGAGGACCTCCTATAGCACAGCAAGAGGATTGCAGGAGCCCCAGCGGAAGGCTAGCTGAAGTCTGCACGGCCAGCTCTGCCAACGGAAAGACCAAGTGGCCGACCAGCACGTGAGGTGGGGATGAGTCCCACCAGTTCGTAGAAGCTGCAGACTAGAACCGTGAGGTGTCTTTCTATCATCGGAATGGCGAAGATCAGACTGTGGGTGCTACCGACTGTGGGTGAGCAGCAGGGGGGATGGGGACCCCTTCCACGGGAGGTGGGAAGGTGGGGTCCCATGCACGGGGGGTGGGAGGGAAGGTGGGGTCCCGTGCATGGGGGGTGGGAAGGTGGGGTCCTGTGCATGGGGGGGTGGGAAGGTTGGGTCTCATGCATAGGGGGGTGGGAAGGTGGGGTCCCGTGCACGGGGGGGTGGGAGGGAAGGTGGGGTCCCATGCATGGGGGGTGGGAGGAAAGGTGGGGTCCTGTACACGGGGGGTGGGAGGGAAGGTGGGGTCCCGTGCACGGGGGGGTGGGGTGGGAGGGTGGGGTCCTGTTCATGGGGGGTGGGGGGTGGGAAGGTGTTCTGGAATGCAGCACAGCGTTATGCAGTGTATTTAGGCGGGTGGAAACCCTGTGAGCCCCAGCCCCCCTCCTGAAAGCCGTTCTCCCGCAAGGAGGAGACAATTCCTGGTGGCATTGTGTGCAGCAGGAGGAAGCTGGGGCAAGCCAGGTGACCGACTGGACGGAGACAGGGAGAAGAGGGTGAACGTAAATCAAGGCAGTTAGAAGTCACAGAGCCGATGTCGTACTTATAGACGACATAGTGTCGAGTGAGAACCTGTGGACACCATACCGTGTCGGGAGATAAAACAGACACACTCCCCAAACACTGCTGTGTCCTTTCCAGGCGTGAGCGCATACGTGAGGACATCACACGCATTGCCTGTGCTGGGGGAGGGGTACGAAACGACGGGAACAGAGGAGCAAAACAGAGAGTAGCTTCTATGGGCTCCTGAGGACACTGTGCCAAGAACTGGAGCATGTGACAGACTCACCTCTCTGCCCAAGAGGTGGAAAAGAAAAATGGAAGATACAATAAACAAAGTGGGAAGGGCCTAGGAGATGAGCTATAGGGGCTTCGCTGGGCCCGCTGGGGCTGGGCTGAGGAGCCTTCAGATGCTTGGTGACCGGGTAGATGTGTCTTGGAAGCAGATATTTAGGGAGCTAAGACTGTCAAGGCATATGATAAATTGCAGGAGGGAAGCCTGGTACCCAGATCTGTTAGGAAGTTAACACGCGGTGGGTGGTGGCTGCTGGCCGCCCAGGGAGGGTACAGCATGGTGAGCTGAGCACTCGCAGGAAGCTGCTGGGAGAGTGAAAAATCCAGGCAGGGAAGAGTCAGCGAAGCCACACTTTGTGTCAATCAACCTGGGAAGGCTTCCTGGAGGAAAAGGGCTTTCCACATGGTGGCTTGAGGTGCTTTCTGCAGCCAGGCTAGGGTGCCCTCCAGTGGAACAGCGTGGCAGTTCTAGCAGTCCGGGGGTGTCTTTTCTGAGGCGCCTCTGCAGCGGAGGGGTGACTCACACAGCCCCACGGGCTTCTCTGAGCCTCAGAGCTCAGGGCTTCGGTTTGTGAAGCGGGTTGCACATCACGCAGGTGTGATGCTGCTGGGTGATCCCCTGGAAGAAGACAGGAAAGGGGTAATTATAAGTGTTTGTGGGCCAAGTTTTCTTCCTGTCTGTCTCCTGAAAGTCCCTCTCTGGCAAGGCTTCTGAGCTGCCTGAGTTGGAGGATTCTGGAGGGCACTCTGTCCCACCGCACCCTCCAGGCAGGTAGCTGCCTCCCTGTCCCGTGGACCGCCTTGGGAAGCCCTGGAAATGGCCCTTAAATGGAGCCCAAAGCTGAGTCCCCTGTCACTGCAGCCCACTGACTGCCGTCTTTGGGCACCCCGTGACATCAGCCCTGTCCCCTGGCAGCCTTACTTGTTGCCGGTGGGAACAGCTGCTTCACACGTGCCCTTCGCTTTTCCCACCACTCCAAGACAGACAACCTCCTCTCCTTCAAGACCCCTCACAGGGCTGGGTCTCAGAACCCCGGCAGCCCTAACACCCCCGGGTGTGTCTTGGCCAGCACTGTGAGGGGGCTCTGGAAGCGGTGAGGGTGCTCAGACTGCTCCGTCTCCCACTTAGGCGGTCTGAGCTGCAGAGGGCTGGAGCGGCCACTGCTCTGGACACCGTGTGTCTATAGGTGACGCCTGACAGTTCAGGAGCTCCTTGGGACAGAAAAATGAGCCGTCCCTGCGGAGCACTGCCCGGACTGCAGATTCTTGCATTTTTAAAGCTGCTAAGTTTCAGGGTGGTTTATGACCCAGCTGCAGTTACTTGAATAGACATCTTGGCTACATTTTTCATAGTTTACAACCACTTCTGATGATTAGAATCATCTTATTCCAGAAATGAAGACATTCTGAATTCATGATACAATTTCAGTTTTAAAGTCTGCTCAAACCTCTTCTCTCTCTCTCTGCCCCTAAACCACCTGCCCCCAGCCCTGGCTTGCGTGTATATGGCTCTCATGGCTTGGTTCATGGGGCATGGTCTTTTCATCACCTCCTTCTTTTTGGAGATTTCCAACATGTGTTGTGTCAGAGGGGGCACCATCAAGCAGGGCTCTGCCTAGGTGACAGCTGGTGGGGGCGGGGAGCTCCATGGCCACCATGGGGGTGGTGGCTTGGCGTGCCCGTTTGTTCAAGGGTTGGTTCCCACAATGTCCCCCCACATGGTGCTGTCTTGTGACATTTGGCCACGTGTTGTCTTCCCTGCTGCTGGATGCTGGCAAGGTAGACCCTTCCATCTCAGCGCTCCTCCCACCAAAGCTGGTGACCATGCGAGGTGGTGGCTGGGTCCAGTGTGTAACTTCTTAGAACTTGGAGGACTGATGCCCTTTTGTGCTTAGCTTTGGGACTTCGCTGCCATTCTGGGACCACCGGAAAAATCCGCTGGATTTCCATTCACCCCAATGAATATCTTAGTTTATTGTACATCTGCCTCATAGCTTTTTAGAGGCTACTTCACCCTGGAAATCAGAAGAGCTGGTGTCTCCCTCCCCTGTTAGATGCAGGAGACCCGAAGCTGTTCTCCCCAAATCCCCCTCCCATCTTCTTTGATGATGCACATGCTCTTCGGATGACCTCACGCCCCAGAAATCCTGCTCCTGCCTCCCCCCCTGTCTGGGTATAACCACATCCCTGCCCTTCTTGTCCTGTTCCAGGTTCTTATTCTACACTGGGCTGTCTGTCCTCTTCCCTCACTTAGCCTGAGAGCATCTTAGAAGCAGGGATCTAATCCAGGGGCAGGAAACTTCTGCTGACTTGGAATCAGGAGGGAAAGAGGTGTTACTCTTAGTAAAATTTTAAATACTTGAGGGGCGCCTGGGTGGCTCAGTCATTAAGCGTCTGCCTTTGGCTCAGGTCATGATCCTGGGGTCCTGGGATCGAGCCCCACATCGGGCTCCCTGCTCCGCGGGAAGCCTGCTTCTCCCTCTCCCACTTCCCCTGCTTGTGTTCCCTCTCTTGCTGTCTCTCTCTCTCAAATAAGTAAATAAATAAAATCTTTAAAAAAAATTTTAAATACTTGAAGTTTGACCCCAAACTTCTGCGTGTACGGAAATATTTCTCGAGTCTGTTACTGACATTCCTGCTGCAGTAAAAGTGCATCAAACGTGATGTGAAGCTGACTCAGGGGCTCAGGGTTATAGGAACAGCCCCTCCTATCCTCGTGCCCCATGGCCAGCTCAAGGGGAAGCCCCCTCCTGGCCGTGAGGCTGGCCCTCTGTCCTTGATATGTCCCTGTCTCAGGTTCACAGCCGCCTGCTGGATAGCGACCGCGCCCTTGGGGTAACGCTTCACGGAGCGCGTTGTGGATTCACACCCATATTTAATGTGACCTGCACAACGACTCCAAGTTTGTGCTGCCCAGCAGACGCAGTGTGACATGCGGGACAGTCTGTCCCCACGCTGACGGGCCCCATGGGCTGTGCTATTTTCTAGTACACACTGGCTTGGGACCCCAAGGGGGATGAAGAGCAAGAGTGACCACTGGCTGAGTGTTCAGTGTGCTAAGTGCTCTGTGCGACTGTCTCAGTTAATTTTCTCCGCACGCTCAGGCAGGTCTGTGATCGGGCGTCTTGATACAGGGCTGAGTGGGGGGGGGGTAGGGCTCAAGGAAGGGCAGTTGCCTTGCTCTTGGCTATGCCGTCTTCTGTTTTGCTTATCTCACATCCAACCAACTGCCAAGCCCTGCTGACACCTCGTGGTCCTTGCATTTCTTCTCCATCCCCTCCAACACGGTCTTAGCTCAGGCCGTGTTATTTCTCATCTTGTTTCACGTGATAGTTTGCCAGCTGGATTTGCTGCCTTTTATCATGTTCTCACAATCTGTTCTTTGCCCTGCTTCTTAGTCGATCCAATTGTACATCCAGTCAACTTCCTCCCACCCACCCATCCACCCACCCATCCATCCATCACCAAGTAACCCTACCCACCTGCCCCTCTAAGACAGATGAAACTCTCTGCTGCTGACAGGACGAGGGGAAACTCCTGGGCCCTGCCTGTGCTCCTTTCTGCCTCCCTCCTCATTACTCCACAGGGGAGGCCCTGCCCTCCAGCCATACTCAGCCAGCTGGGTGTCCCTCCATACCTTTGCACACACCATCCCCTGGTTTTGGGCACCTCCAGACTTGGTTCAGGGGCCATTTCCTTTAAAAGGAGTTTGGCATCTTTGCACATGTCTGTCACCACACTGTTCCATGGATGTTGGGTTTCCCACTGTGACCAGTAGGCTGTGAGCCACTGGAGGGCAGGGCCTGGCTTTTGCCCAGCTCGGTGTCACCAGCACCTAGCGCAACGCATGACCCTCAGGCGCTTGATAAGCAATTGCTGAACGAATGGATGAGCAGATGTGCTGGGCCAGGGACTCACAGATGGGGCGGGGTGGGGGAGGGAGAGATGGGTATTCAGTGGCCACCTTGCTCCCCCACCCCCTAGTCCCTAGAGCATCAGTTAGCGTGGTTATGATACCCTTGCCAGATGCATGCAGGTGCTCGGGAAAGGCTTGCGGCCAAAGACGGATGGAGGCAGGGCAGCCTGGGCTGGCTGTGAGCAGCGTTCCCTCTATAGCTGTGTTCTGTGTTTCCAGGGGTCTCCCTACACACCCAGCACTGGTGGTTTTCCAGCTGAAGAATCTGACCAGGAACTGCCAACTCTCCTTCAGGAACTGGGCATAGCAGAAGATTCAAGCCGAGATCCTCCCTTCTGGATTTTTTTTGGACACCCTCATAATGTTGGTGATATCAGTAAGAAAAACGAGTGTCCTTAAGCTGGAGGCAAACCAGAAAGACCATGTAGTACACCCCCCCACTCTCCAGGACCCATAACAAGAGATCCCCAGTTTTCCTTTGGTGATTCATCTAGCATCCTAGAGGCTAGCTCTACGTATGCTAAGCGGGGTAGGGGATCAGAGCATTTATCGGAACCTTGGTCCCTGAATAACTAATCTGCACCCTCAGCAGTGTTCCATGAGCAGGGAATAACCTTCGGCTGTATTTGAGCCATTCATTGATGTATGGGAAGGGGTGGGGGTACAGTGGGACGGGTCCGCCCTGGGTGGAGGCCATAGGGGTGCATTTTTTTGGTAGAGAATTTAAAAACAACAATAAAACTGACTAAAAATCAGCTTGTTTTTATGATCACCTAGCAGGAGCAGTTCTAAACAATGTCAGTGATAAAGTCCTCTTCCCCATCAGCTCCCCCAGCCCGCTCGATGCCCCCCATCTGCCTAGAGCCATTACATTGTTTTCTTTTCACACCATTAGCGTTCTTTACGATACCAGAATACAGGGATGCAGTTAGTAAGCCTGGAAGTTCTGCCTGCCCAGAACGTAGGCCCTTCCGGGGTAAGAGGTCCCAGGTGCTTGTCTTTGTGCCCTGTGACCCTGGCCACAAGATTAGCGAGATTAGGCCAGACATTTATATTTGAGCCAAAGGTACCCAGGGCCAGTCCGGATATTGGGGAGCGAGGCAGCCTTGATGAGAACCTGCCCAACAGGAGTGCTCCGAATGGGGTGCTGATGAACGAGCCTAACCCAGTTCTCCGTCTTGGGGAATATCCATGTGAGACCCCCTTAGAGAAGGCAGCAGGAACCGCTCCAGAGGTGACACCATGCCTGGGTCACCAGAGATGCTGCCCGTCCTGGACAGTGGGAAGCCTTCTGCCATGAGTTCCTGCAGGCTCTGGAGTGACCCGGTGTGAAGGTGGGTCACATAATTTCAATTCCAAAGGCACTGAAGTAGGTTTGCTTTTATTTTCCCCATGCAATGCTTGGGACCGGAAGCAGCTCAGGCACACACAGGTAAGCAATAGGGCACAGTGAGGAACAGGCTGGGTCCCACAGGGACCACTGGTGCTCTCCCCTCCCTCTCTGTATCCCCCTGAACTCACCATACTTGGGGCCCCCTCTCACTCTCTCTGCTCAAACCACACGGGCCTCCTCACTCACACCCGACCTGTCCCCACCTCAGGCTTGTGCACTGACTCATTCCCTTACCTCCTCAAAACCTTTGCTCCACGTCCCCTTCTCGGGGCAGCCGATGCAGACCACCCTGTTTAAAATTGGACCCCATCTTCCTCCCACTTCTCCTGAGTCCCCCTTTCTTGTTCTATTTCTTCTTCTTAACACACGTATCACCATCAAATATATAATCGACTCATTTCCTAAGTTTATTGTCGATCTCGCCCACTGGAATGGGAGCCCATTCCACCTCTGTGTGTTTTATTTCCTGATGTACCCCAAGCTCATGGAAGGGTGCCCTACACATAGTAAGTACTCAGTAAGTACTTGTTGAATGAAGAAAAAGAAAAAAATAGAGCCCAGCGTGAGGCAGGCCCTTCCAGAGCATCGGTTTTGAGTTCTGGTTTCTGTTTTGCTTCTCTTTTTCTGCCTGCCCACCATGGGGGGGCTCTCTCAGCTTCACCCAGCTCCCCTTCCTGCCAGTTAGGGTTAGTGTGGGATTTGTGCTTCTGTGGCCACAGGAGCAAAAGGCTGGGGCAAGTTGGTTCTGCAGGAAGTCAGTTGATGGGGTGTCTCCCCAGCCCATCCTGTGACTTGGTTCAGCCTCGGAGCTCTGTCCTCCAGGTGTGGGAATAGGGGCCTCTTCTCAGACCGGTGCTCCTGGGGCGGGTCCTGCTCCCTCTGCATCCATCTTTGCACTCCCCACATAGAGTGCGATTCTGTCCTCTGTGTCCTCCTGCTGTGAGGTGTGCGTGCGTGCATGAGAGAGAGAGAGAGCGAGCAGAAAGACCCTCCCCATTCTCTCTTGTTCTGTGTGGCTCTTTCTTATGCCCCCTCCCCAAGCCTGTTCCCCCAGGAGGGACTTCTGGAAGACCATTCCTGGTTCTTGTCTTCATAGGCAGAGATTCTCTGTAATGACAGCTCTACTCAGAAGCCTGGATTGCTGGAGGCTTAGGCATCATTATAGTCAGGGCTGCAGGCAGTGGTTTTCCCCCCCGGGGCCCATCTCCATCCTGCCCTTCCGGGGTGTGACATCAGGGTGGGAGGCTGAGGGTGAGGCGCCCTGGCCGAGAGCTTGGTTTGGCAGAGGATCTCAGGAACCAGGCAATCTCTCTGGCTTCCAGGCCTGCTCACTGGCTCTCCTGGTACCCCCGCTTCTATTCTCTCTGCCACGTCCCGTCATCTTCTAGGCCCTGCCTCAGGTCTCACCTCCTTTGTGACATTCCACCTGCCATGAGTGGCCCTCCTGGGAAAGCCAAGAACATCCCCTTTACCTGATCAGTCGTCTTTCTCTCTCTTGCCATGGATCTTTCCTGCCCCTGTCTGGTGTCCCCAGGAGACCCAGGTTCTTCAAGGGCAAGCTCTGCCCAGCTCTGTTTCCCTCGGCATCTAGATTAGGGCCTTGTTCCGGTGGGACCTCAGCACTTGCCTGTGAATGAAGGCACCTCCTCGGGGGGACAGCTCCTGGGCCTGGTGCACAGTGGAGGGGTCAATCAGTATTTGTGGCCTAGATGAAGACGCTCTCCAGATACTGACCCTTCCCTCCTGTGCCCAGTCTGTTCAATTCCAGCAATGCTTCCTGCAGACCTAATATGTGTTGGTTGCCGTGAAGGCTACGGAAGTAGATAAGGCGTGCTTTCTGCACCAAGGGGTCTCTACCATCCCCAGTGACTCGACTCTGAGACAATGTAGGAAACGCAGTAACAGGGGAGGCTGGAAGAGTTCACTCTGCATGTGCCCACCCTGGAAAGATGAGCCAGGCATCCTTGCGGCCTCACGGAGGGAACCGTGTAATCTGCCTGGGAGGACGGGCCCGTCGACCTTATGGGACATGGGACCCTTGGCATCTCAGGGATGGGCCGGCCCAAGCCCCCACTTGCCCGTGTGGGATAATGATGGCAGGTGGACTCACAGGGTGGGAGGTGAATTAGGGGCTGAAGAGCCTTGTCTAGGCCTGTGGGACCAAAAAGGCACTAGGGGACAGGTTTATTGTGACACGGGGTCTCTTCCACATGCTTATTAAAGGAGACAAGTTTCAGCTTTGCTTCTCGGTCTGCCTAGTGGGAGATTCCCACGCTCATAAATGGCATTAATAACTTTCTCCTGCCTTTCATGTTGTTGGGAGGCCTGTCATCCGCCCCATAAAAGGCAGGGGCACTTACAGGTCTCCAGCTTGAGACCTGCACGCTTCGGGGCTCTCCACCTTGCCTGCGCTGCCCTGCACGGCCAAGACATGGCGAGCCGTTCCTACCGCTTCGGCTCCGGCGTCGGGGTCAGGAACTTCAGCTCCTGCTCTGCGGTCCTGCCCAAGCCCTCAGCCCGCAGCTGCGCCGGTGCCCTGAGCTCCCGCGGGGGCACTCCTGGGGGGCCTGGCTACAGGCGCCTTGGGGGCTTCGGCAGCCAGAGCCTGTATGCCGTGGGGTCCCCACGCACGGCGGTGAGTTGTGGATGGCCCCTGCGCAGTGGCCGCAGCTTCGGCTACCGGGTAGGGGGCCTCTGCGGGCCCAGCCCGCCCTGCATCACCAGTGTGTCGGTCAACGAGAGCCTCCTCACGCCCCTCAACCTGGAGATCGACCCCAATGCGCAGTGCGTGAAGCACAAGGAGAAGGAGCAGATCAAGTGCCTGAACAATAAGTTTGCTGCCTTCATCGACAAGGTGGGTATGCGGGCTGCTCCCTGGGGCTGTGGCACAGGAACGGGCAAGGGACTTGGAAACCAGTGACGAGCTGGGTTCACGTTCTGAGTCCCAGGCCTACTACTCATCAGCACGTGGCCTTGAGAACATGACTGAATTGGGCTCTTGGTTTTCAGGTGTTACCAGCAGAATCAAATGCAATCAGTAATGGGTGTGAAGCCACCAGACAGAACAGGGCGTTGATTGCTGCTTCTTCCCTGCCCAGCAAGAGCTGAGAGCGTGTCCATGGCCCCATCTTCTGGATCTCAGCCACCACACAGTGGCAGGGGCAGGGGAATGGGCATGTCTGCTAGGCTGGTGTCTGACCCCACTCTTAGAGGAGATGCCACCATCCCCAGGGTGGAGAGGGGAACCAGGATGAGGAGGGGCCAGAAGCTCCTCTCCTGCTCCTTCCGCTGGGGACAGACTGTGAGTTCCCAGGACTTCCGCTGGGGGCGCCCTCCCCACCCAATACTGACACAGATTAAAGACAGTGACTCAAGAAACTCCAGGGGAAGGCCCAAGAGGGGCTGTTGAATTGTACTTTGCTGATGTTGCAGTCTCTGAGCCCATCTTCTGGTTGGATGCAGAGCTCTGGTTTTCTCTGACTCAGTGGTGCCCCCTGAGAGCCTCTCTGAGGGAGGACAGCCTCTGAAGTCCAGGGGAGGAAAGGCTCATCTCCAGGGCAGAATGGTGTGCATATCTACACCCAGGGACTTTGGATGCACACAGGGTGACGGTGCGTGGGAGCTTTGCTCTCAGACAAATGCCACCATCAGGAATAGGCATCTCTGCAAGCGACGGTGCCATACATCTATTCTTTTTTTTTTTGTTTTTGTGCTTAGTAAATAATTTATTTTAAAAAATAAGATAAAATGTTTTAACTTCCCATAGAGTTTTAAAAGTCAAAGTGAGTTTCAAGATTCCTCAGGGTGAAGGACATACACTTTTAGGTGATTACTCTATCCTCATCTGCCTAATAAATGCTACCTCACTTGGTAACAACCTTATTTGGTTGTTGTGAGAATTACATACATCTATTCTTAACATGCTGCTGGCTCTTCCCTGCCATCAGCACATCGTGCAAGCTGTTAATTTCACAAGGACATGCACCAAGTTGGGGTGGGAGGTGTTTGAAATCCAGCCCATGCTCTGTTCACCCGGCTGTGCGCCCCAGCAGGAGCCTGCGTCTGCCTGGAGTGGTCCCTTTGTCTAATTTGCTCGAAAGCACAGTGAGGGCCCTGAGCGTGCAAGGACCTTTGCACGCAGCCTTCTGGGCAGCACCCAGCTATGCAGTCTCTGTTGTGAGCAGTCAGTTCCGGTCTGAGGAGAGAGACTCAGACTGCCGCCCCAGGCTGGCTTTCTCTCCCCTGGGGTGGCCGGGAGCACCCCCACCTCCTCGGAATCACACTCTGGGTGTGCAAAGTGTATTGCCCAGATGGGTTTAAGCCGGCATAGTGGGCAAGCCCGAGAGTGGGCCTGCATGGGGCCACCCAGGGCAGATGCCTTTGGTTAATTAGGGTTTGGTTTCTTTTCCCACAATGGTGGGCAATTGAGGGCTGCTTTCTACCAGGCTTGTGCTCCCAGAAGGTTAGGGCTTGGGAGGAGATCACCTAGTGCAGGGCTGACAAGGGCATGGGGCCTGGCAGGACCCGAATGAAGCCAAGCTGAGACGCATGCCTGCTGGAGGGGCAGCTGCTGTGATTCACCACCAGACCCAGGCCCGGCATTGCCTGAGCCTCTGGTTTGTCAAGGTCACGGAGATCCAGATTCTTGCCTGAAATTACTCAATTACTAAATGTTGGCAATGAATTTGATTTCTGTAAAACAGTTTGCTGGCCAAATAAAACCTGCCCACTGGGTAGAAAGAGCCTGGGGCCTGCCCATGTACACTTGCTGAGGTTCTGCCGCTGCGTCAGTTTATCGTGAGGCTCAGAGAGAAGGAGGCACTGGGGCCTGGTTAGTGGCAGGGTCAGGCAGTGGGAGGTCTCCTAACTCCCGGTTCAGGGCCCCCGAGCTGGGCTCTCACGCCCCAGGATCAGAGGGAGGGAGAGTATGGTGGGTGCATTTTTAAATCACTGCCATAAAAATGCCCAAAGCTGAGTGGCTTAAAACAACACAAATTTATTATCTCATGAGGCCAACATCAAGGTGTCCGCCCTAGGGGAGGCCTGTTTTCAGGGACATGCAGGCTTTTGGCAGAATTGAGTTCCGTGGGATTGTAGGACTGAGGTCCCTCTTCCCTTGCTGGCTTGCTGCCGGAGCTTGTTCTCAGTTTCTAGAGGCCACTGGCATTCCTAGACTCAGGCCCTTTCTCCCTCCACCTCCAAAGCCAGTGATCGTGGTAGAGACCATGTCAGGTTCTGAGTCTCTCCTCCACCTCCTCCTTCTGTGCCCCTCTCCACTCTTCTGCCTTCCTCATCCACTTTAAAGGGCCCATTTGATCCCTTGGGGCCATCTGGATAATTCCAGATCTCCTGGTCTTCAGCACCATGAGCTAAATTCCACCTGCAGGGTCCCTTTTGCCATGTAACATAACCTATTCCCAGGTTCCAAGGATTAGGATGTGACCATCTTTGGGGGGCCACTTTTGCACCCCCCCATGGCCTGGGGTGTTTTTGTAGGATAGATGTTATTTCATTCTTGCAGAATAAACACATCACAAATAGTGTGCTCTACGGGGAGGTGGGGATAGGGTGAGGGAACACGACTGGGGGAACATTTGTGACCTGCACTTTCAGGCTTTGCCAAATGATTTGGCCTTTGGGGAGAGGTCAAGCTGCTGCAGGCCAGGGGCCCTCCCCAAGGGCAGAGAAGGCTCTGGGATCCTGTGCACCTCTCTGGGCTCCTCCTGAGTCTTTTTCCTCCCCCCTGGGTGGCAGGTGCGCTTCCTGGAGCAGCAGAACAAGCTGCTGGAGACCAAGTGGCAGTTCTACCAGAACCGCAAGTGCTGTGAGAGCAACCTGGAGCCCCTATTCCAAGGCTACCTTGAGACGCTGAGGCGGGAGGCCAAGTGCGTGGAGGCCGACAGTGGGAGGCTGGCCTCGGAGCTCAACCACATGCAGGAAGTGATGGAGGGCTACAAGAAGAAGTGAGTGTGGCCTGGCCAGGGGGTAGTTATGGGTGTGGGGCAGGTCTTGGCTGGGTCCATCCAACTCTCCAGGAGGCAGAGATCACTGAAGGTCAGGGTCATTCCAGGCTACTGCTCAGATGGTTCTGTTTTCTCAGCCTGCTCCATCTGGTCTCGGCTCCCAGTTCTTGTGCGCCATATCCTGGGGAGATCGAGAGAGAGGAATGATGAAACAGGAGGGTAGACATCACTGGGCTGGAGGGAAGAACTTGGGAGCAGTCAGCGCTAGGATGGGCGGAAAGGAAAGGTCCCTGGGGAGATATCTCGAAGATGATCCGGCTGATGCCATTCAAGGTATCTGATGAGTTCGGGTAATTCTTTTATTTACTCTGTAGATAAATCGCCAGGCTCTTGTTCTGCAAGGCTCTGCAATTCAAAGGCCCATGTAAATCTTTGATTTTAACCTGACTTGTTTGGTTTGGCCATTACCTAGTTTAAACTCACCAGGTCACTGCTAATTTGCTCCTCTTTACCTGGTAGATATGGACAGAGAGAAGGGCGATTCTGACATAACCAGTCCTGGTAATACTAACTGGAAGTAACTGGAGTTCTGATCTTGGAAGATCAGGTTTTCCCATCCAGATGGGCCCAGCGATGGGCTTACGCTTTCCTTGAGGTGATGCAAATGCCGACACAATTCTGTTTGCAGGTGGCAAGGTCTGTCTCCCAGTGTAGGAGGTGTGAGGGCCAGTAATTACACAGCTCAGGGTTTATAGCAGCCCAAATTACTCTGTCATTAAAAAGTTGTGGAAAGTGTGCTGTGAGAACTCTGGTTCTCCCGCCGGATGGGCAGGGCCGCTGCAGGAATGACCTCATGCGTGGGAGTAAGAGAATGTGCAGGGTTGTTGAGGAAGGGGGTGGAAATGTTCCCCAGCAGTCTGGGCACAGTGGGGTGCTTCCAGGATGTCAAGTCCTTGGATGTTGGGGGAGGGGAAGAGAACGTCACGGGGATGGCTTCATGGAGCTTTATGTTTTGTACAATTTTCGGGTTGAAACCCCCCCCCCCCCCCGCCCCGCGGAGCGTCTGTCTTTCATTCATCCCACAAATATGCCCAGAGAAACTTCCTGCACACCAGGCAATTTAACCCAAGATGCAGAGAGATTCAATGACTTGCCTGAGTTTTGCAGCAACTTTAGTCCAAGCTTAGATCAGAAACCAGGGATTTGAGCTCCATGACCAGTGTCCTTTTGGTGGGTTCTTTGGGACTGAAAAATAGAAGTCCAAAGAGGCCAAGCCTCTTCTCCCAAGGCACGCAGCAAGTGAAGGATAGAACCAAGGAGTGTTGAAAACCTAGGGCTCTCTGGCTGGTCCAAAGCCCTCCTTCTCAAGGGCCTCTCCACCTGTGTGTCTCTCCTCAGGTATGAAGAGGAGGTGGCCCTCAGGACCACAGCTGAGAATGAGTTTGTGGTGCTGAAGAAGGTGAGTGACTCTTCCCACATGGGAGGAATGAAATCTTGGATGCTGGGGGCCTCTGAGACTCGCCAAGATGTGTCAGTCTAGTCGTGGTGGCCAGGCACTCGAGTCCACTGACAGATGGGGGCCAGTTGGTCAGCAATGTCCCTATGAGAGTGACATTGATTTACAAGTGGCCACGGGAGTTAAGCAGGGAGTCTACAGTGAGCCAGACAGCAGCACCATGAGGTCTCACGCCTGAGAGTCAGCTACTTGGGTGGTGCCTGACCTGTGTGCCAAGGACGACCTGCTGGGGCGTGCGCACATGGCTCTGTGGCCACCACATGGTCACGCTCCATGGGCCAGTCTGGCTCAGGGGTAGGAGTCTGCCATTTCAGGCTGTGATTTTAGGCCACCCACTTCAGAAAGATCTCCAATTCTGGAGGAATCAGAAAAAAGTCTGTAAGGGGTCAGACTTCTCTTCACTCCCTATTCCTAGGTGGTCCCACGGATGTTTCTGTGATAGAGAAGAGTGGGCCAGAACATGGCCTTGGGGCCCCCTATAGAGTGCAGAGGTCCAGGGGCACTGAGTGACCCTGTTATCCTTTCCTCGTGTGTGTTCACCAGGACATAGACTGTGCCTACCTGCGCAAGGCTGACTTGGAGGCGAATGTGGAGGCGCTGAGGGAGGAGATGGGTTTCCTGCAGGCCCTCTATGAGGAGGTGAGTTTCTTCCCATCTCCAGAAGAGCAAGTGAGGGAGGAGAGGGTGGAGGCTTTTTGGGTTGTGGCTTGTCTTGGGCCCTTGGCTCTAGAGAGGGTTGTCCATCCCTAACTCTTCTAGGGCCTAAACACCTCTCCTTCTGTGACCAGAGGAGATTTTCTCTTGCTCAGGCCTCCTTGCAAAATGGAAATGGGTGATGTCCTTCCTTTAAAATGATTTGAAAGACTAGGATTCATTGCCTGTCTACACAGGACAACATGAAGTGGAGATTTGAGAATATAGGTATGGATATATAGAGATAATAATATCTTATTAATTCCGGTAGTGTGAAAACTTAATTAGAAAAGCCAGGAATCTGAATCTGTCCATTATCTGGTTGATTACATTTATACAGATAGCTAGAGCTGATCTGGATTGTTGGGGCCCCAGGTGGAGTGATCCCCTTTGTCTCTATCCCTAGAAATCTGCCTCTGTTGATCCAGGCTTTAATGGAATTCCACCTTACTCACTGCCTTGAGGCCATGGTCCAAATTCCAGCCCTTTTCTCTTAAAATTCCCCTCTGAAATTTTGCAGTTTATTTCCTGAAGCTACAGGTGGGGACTGTTCTTTACCTATAGCGATGGGAATCAGAGAGGGATTTGGAGCTGAGGGCACTGGTTGCTGTCTCCTACAGGAAATCTACCTTCTTCAGTCACAAATCTCGGACACCTCGGTGGTGGTCAAGATGGACAATAGCCGGGAACTCAACATGGACTTGGTTGTGGCCGAGATCAAGGCTCAGTATGACGATGTTGCCAGCCGCAGCCGGGCCGAGGCTGAGTCCTGGTACCAAACCAAGGTGAACTGGAGGGCCGGGCTGCCCATTGGGCAGGGAGGATAGCCGGAACCCGGAGCTTCCCTGGGACAGGTGCCCATGCACTGAGAGGGGCTACAGCATAGGCCCAAGCAGAGCAGGTGTAGGAAGTGGGACCGTGGCCAAAGAACAGTGGGCTGGCTCTCCACAGTGACAACCCAGCACCCCCTCCAACAATGTCACAACCACTGGCTGTTTCTCAATGTTGGTCCCCCAACCCACAGTGCGAGGAGATGAAAGCCACAGTGAGCCAGCAGGGTGAGAACCTCCGCAGAACCAAGGATGAGCTCAACGAGCTGAACCGCCTGATCCAGAGGCTGACAGCGGAAATGGAGAATGCCAAGCAGCAGGTCAGGGGGCGCTGAGACCTCACCCGGCGTACCTGCTGCTTCTGATCTGCTCTCTGCTCTCCTCCTACCTGGACGGGCAGCTGCTATCTTTGGAGAGGCTTAGATTTTAACCACCTGCACCTGAAGTTTGCACAAAACATTTTAGGGGGAGGATAGGTCTGTCTACCTTCTCTGAATTCTGCTGTTATTTCCCTTCCTATCCCTTCACTGCTTCTCTCCTTCTAACATACCTTAGATAACGTGGTCTAGGGCAGGTTATGTCCTGCTGTCTCTCTCCCCGCCTCTCTGGTTGGACTTGAGGTGCACAGACCTGAACTGAGCCCATGCCACTCTATTCAAAGTGCACACGACCACCGTCTGCGCATCTCTGCAATTCAGCATGTTCTTTCCTTCATCTTTATTCCGTTCTCCTCCATCCCCAGACTCATTCTCATGCAGCTAATGTACGTCCCTCTTCCATACATATATTTACATACACACATACATACATATGTATCCTTTAAAATAAATTTATATAAACTTCTTAGTGTTTTAAATTTACATAATGACATTACGCCATAAGTCTCATCTGATTCTTCCCATAGCCAGTTCAAAGTCTTTGAAATCCATGCATGTTGCTCTAAATGATCTGTTTCATCTTTTCTGTGCTATCGAATGCATTAATATTCATAAACCAGAGTTTCCTGTCCATTCCCCTATGGATGGCCACTCCGTTTGCCTCCAAGTCTTTGCTACTACAACCAGTTGTATCATGAACATTTTTTATATACTTTTACACATGTATACATGTTTCCATGTACATCTACATGAGAGATGTCTTGAAGGTATAAAGCAAGAAATGGAAATGTTGAGTTGTAGGATATTCACTGAATTACTTCCCGTAAGAACCCTCAGAACTCTGTGCCAGCACACAGTCCTAGCATAGGCAGGTGGGGGCTTCTGCTTAAACTCACTATTATCAGACTCCGATACTTGTGGCTTTAGTAGGTGTGAACTAGAACAAGCTGTTTTTAAAATTTTCATTTCTCTGGTTAACTAGTGATGTCGAATGCCTCCTCATAGGCATACTTACTCATTTGCATTTCCCATTCTAAGCACTGCCTATTCCTATCTGCCCATTTTTGTATTGTGATTCCTGTCTTTTTTCTTGACTATTTGCAGCAGTTCTTTGTCCATTCTGTCTAGATCGTAATCCTTTGTCAGTTCTGCATGTTGTAGTTCATCTCCTCTCAGGCTGTCACTGGTCTGTTTGCTTTCCTGAACAGAAATCTTTAACCTGGATGTGGCCACACCCATCAGCTCTTCCCTTAATGGTTTATACTTACGAAGGTTTGAGGTCATAGAGGTATCCTTTTGCATTCTTGTCTTCGACTAGTTTTATAGTTTTACCTCTCACATTTAGGTCTTTAACCTGTCTAAACTTTATTTTTTGTATATACAAAGAGTAAGGTTTAAGCTAATTTGTTTCTACAGATAGTAAGAAAATATATCATGTAATCCATTCCTTACCCACTGGTTTGTGATACGACCTCTGTCCTAATCCTGAGTTCTCACATACCTGTGGCTCAATTTCTATCCTCTCCCTTCTGTGTCGTGGTTCTCAAACACTGTGTAAGATGTATCACAATTAATTTATTGCTATTCATAGCTGAGGTGATAAAATATGGGAATGGTCCTGGAAGTGAAATTAGAGAAGATTGGAAGTTATCCTCGCTTGCATGCTAATACGCTTTTAAAAATATTTATTTCATTGTGGTAAGAACTGTTAATATGAGATCTACCCTCATAATGCATTTTTTAAGGGTACAATACATGATTGTTGACAGTGTGGTACAGTGGGTCTCTAGAGCTTATTCATCTTACTTAACTGAGACTTTATGACCATTGATTAGTAACTCCGTATTTTCCCTCCTTCCACCCCTGGCAGCCACTGTCCCACTGTTTAATTCTATAAATTTGACTCTTTTATTTTAATTTAAAATTTTTTAAAATTTGACTATTTTAGGTATTTCATATAAGTGGACTCAGGTAGTTTGTCTTTCTGTATCTGGCTTATTACACTTAGCATAATGTATTCAAGATTCATCCATGTTGTGGTATATTGCAGAATTTCCTTTTTTTTTTTTTAAAGTCTGAATAGCATTCCATTGTATGTTTATACCACGTTTTCTTTATCTGTTCATCTGTAGATAGACACTTAGGTTGTTTCCATGTCTTGGCCGTGGTGAATAGTGCTACAATGAACATGGGAGTGTTAATATCTCTTTGAGATCCTGATTTTAATTTTTTTGGGTAAATACTCAGAAGTGGGATTGCCAGATCATAGGGTAGTTCTATTTTTAATTTTTTGAGGACCCTCCACACTGTTTTCCATAGCAGCTGCACCATTTTGTATTCCCACCAACAGTTTGCAAGCGGTTCAATTTTCTACATCCTCGCTAACACTTAGCTTGTTTTTTTTGATAATAGCCAACCAGGCAGGTGTCAGGTGATTCTCATTGTGGTGTTGATTTTCATTTCCTTGGAGATGAGTGATGCTGAGTATCTTCGCAGGTACCTGTGGGCCATTTATATGTCTTCTTCGGAGAAATGTCTCTTTAAGTTCTTAGCCCATTTTGAAAATCAGATTATTAAGGGTTTTGGTTTTGCTATTGAGTTGTAGGAGTTCCTTCTGCTTTAAGTGGGGCAGAAGGGAGGAGCTACAGTTAGTATGTTGGGTGTTTACGTGGGGAATCTTCCAGTATGCTGATCTCAGTGGGTCAGAGAATGCAACCCCTTACAGTGGCCTATGAAAACCTGGGCTTGGCACTAATTACTGGTAGCTTAGGGCAAGTCACAGCTTCTCTGAGTCTCATTTTCTTCATCTGCATAATGGGAATAACCATGCCTGTTCTCACAAGCTCACAGAGTAACCGGAGGCGGATAAGGTAGCATCTGTGAAAGTGCCTTGTAAACTAACAACACTAAACAAACGTAAGATAATATCACTACTTATTACCAGCTCTGTCCCAGTGCTAACATTCCCTCCCTCTAACGGCTCACCAGGGACTTGGGATTTACAATAAAGTGGTACAAAAATGGAGGAAGAAAGCTCCAAAGGGCCATTATATCCCTGCTTAGTTTATTTGCAAGTTGACCATTTTGAATGGGGTTGACCGAGGCCATGGGGGACCCACCAGCGTTCCCACAGCCTACACCCCCCTCAAACTCCTTTCTTCCTCTCCTCCCTGACAGCGCTACAAGCTGGAGAGTGCCGTGGCAGAGGCGGAACAGCAGGGCGAGGCGGCCCTCAGTGATGCCAAGTGCAAGCTGGCGGGGCTGGAGGAGGCCCTGCAGAAGGCCAAGCAGGACATGGCCTGCCTGCTCAAGGAGTACCAGGAGGTGATGAACTCCAAGCTGGGCCTGGACGTGGAGATCGCCACTTACCGCAAGCTGCTGGAGGGCGAGGAGAGCCGGTGAGGACGGGGCTCAGGGTCACTTCACATCCCCACTCAGGGCTTGAAGACTGCCTCGCTCAACTATAATCCTCCAGGCAGAGAGCATTCAAACCAGGAAAGACTCCAGAAAGACTCTAGAAATCATGGAGTCCAACCATTTCCCCATTTTCAGACAGGGAAACTGAGGCCTAGAGAGGGGAAGGAACTTGTTCAAGGTCACAGCTAGGTAGTGGCTATGCTTACATTACACCAATCTCCTGGTTAGGGTTCCAGTGATCTTTGCCCTCCTACACTGCCCCTCTGGCGGCACCTCAAGCTTGTTCCAAGACAACTGCTTTACCCTGTTGGCTGAAAGGATGTTTCTGCAATCACATCTCAATGGGTTGCAAAAGCTGGAATCATTCAGAAGATTCGTTAAAGGCCATTTGATTTGGAGTGCACAGACAAGGAGCCCCGTAGTTCCATGTTCAGGACCAGCAAATGGAGATGAGCAGCTCAGCGTCCTTGCTTAGCAGGGAAAGACAGGGCTGGACATAAATCCATCCTCCAGGTGACCAGGGTTAGTGTCCCAGGGAGGCTGTTGGGGGCTTCTCAGAGGAGGAGGTAGAAGAGCTGAGGGTGTGGGAAAGGGACAGGAGACATCAGGCTGTGCTGACAGTTTGAGCCAAGAATCGGGGCAGTGAAGTCAGCAAGGGAAGGAGCAATGTGGATTTACACTTAGGGTAGTGGCAGGGCCCCTAGCCTAGAGGTGGCCGCATCATTACTGCCTCCTAGCTGGGTTCCGTCACGGAAGAGCAGGCTAGACTGGGGGGAGTAGAATATAAAGGTTAAGATCACAGGCTGGGAGCCAAACAACCTGGGCTCAAATCCCAGCTCTACCACTTCCAACTCTGAAACCTTATGCCTCAGCCTCCTAATCTGTAAAACAGGTAATCATAAAACCCACCACTTTAGGCTATTGCAAGGATTAAGTGAGTTAATGTGCATAGTAAGCACAAGTAGGAGCAGGTTACACTCAGAGTAAGAATCTGTCTATCCAGGGTGGCCAGGCAGGGCTGTACTGTGGAGAGGCTCCTTATTAACCAGGTTAGCTTTAGAAATCTGACATTTGTGGCACCCAAGGCAGCCGGCCATGCTGCTGGATTTGTGCTGTGCTTGACCAAAGCAGGTAAACTTTTCTGTCCATGTCCTCAGGCCACCAGAGTCTACCTCCTGCTTTGTACACTTAGCCTCAACCCGCTCATCTACATTCAGTGAGGCACTGGGCATTTGCGCCGTGAAACTTACTTTCATTGTAATCATCATCATCATTAGCGTATTAATAACTCCACCATATGATGAATGAGGCACTGTCTCCAACACATGAGATTTTATTTTATTTTTTAAAGATTTAATTTATTTATTTGACAGAGACACAGCGAGAGAGGGAACACAAGCAGGGGGAGTGGGAGAGGGAGAAGCAGGTTTCCCACGGAGCAGGGAGCCCGATGCGGGGCTCGATCCCAGGACCCCGGGATCATGACCTGAGCAGAAGGCAGACGTTTAACGACTGAGCCATCCAGGCACCCCAACACATGAGATTTTAAAAGATGGTTTAGTGTATGGCATCTTGCATATTGTGGCCATTGACCTAACAGATCTTCCCTTCTTGGCACTTAATAAGTTCAATTGGACTGCGCAAGTAATTCTCATTGCAGAAAATAAGAAAATAAAAGCAGCCATCATCACTCAACTTGGAGACAGCTGCTGCTAGCATTGTGACTCCACAGGCAGGATGATGGCTAGAATCTTCTGGAAGGGCACAGTTCCAAGGCTGTGGTAGAGTCAGATTCACGTGGCAGGAAAGTGAGCCCAAAGCATAGATCCTCACGGAAAAGCTGTAGTGCGTAGAGGTGCTCTGCATCGGGCAGAAGGAATCAGACTAGAGCTTTCCTGGAGGGTCAGGTTTGAAGCTGGGGGTTAACAAAGAGGGAGACATAGAACTGAAAGTTCAGGTGGGTGTGAGGGAGGAGGGGGCCCACTGCAGCGATATAAATATCCCACCATCAACAAAATGTTTCTAATGTTAATAGCAAACACAGTGCATCTACTGTGTGCCGGGCTCTATTTGTAGGCACGTGGCAATGTAGAGCTTACCACATTCCTGGAAGGTGGGTATGATCATCCCCGTTTCAGAAATGAGGAGACTGAGGCACGGAAAGCCTAGGTGACTTGTCCAAGGTCACCCAGCTAATAAGTGGCTCAGCCAGATTTGTGCCTAGGAGGCTTGGCTCCAGAGTCCAGACTCTTAACCACCATACCCTCCTGCCTCCCTCTGCATTATCAAGTCAGGTGGATATCTGGGGTAGCATGTAAACTCATGGGATAAAAATGGATCGATTAGAATGAGAGGCAAGCATTTTCCTACCTAGAGGTGCCCAGTTAGGCAGTGGCTGATCCCATCCTCTATTGAGCTGTGCTGGAATTTCCAGCCAGGGGACAAGGAGGATAACCCCCACGGTAACCCATGTCCACCTTTCAGTACACCAATCTTCCCTGGCCGAGAAGCAAACAAGGCACAAAGTGGCCCTTTGGGTCCTGCAATCTAACATTCCCCTGTCCTTTTGGGATCCCTGGGAGCAGGGGCAGCACTGATGCTCTCTGCAGTGGGTAGGCAGCATGCCGCCAGCCCCTCAGCTCTGCTCCCCTCACTCAGGATGGAGCAGAATAGGCCCGGTCGAGCAGGAGCAGAGGAACTCTGTTCTGAATGTTTGCTCTCTCTCTCTCCCCTGCAGCTTGTGTGAAGGCGTGTGCTCCGTCAATATCTGTAAGTTGGGTGTATATCATGGGCATCGTTCTTTTGAGTGTTAATACTGGGTTGCATCTAATGGGTGACTCTGTCTGTGGGGCACTGGGTGGGGGATAAAGGGGCTGAGGTCTCTGGGATCTGCACAAATGGATGGTCCAAAATATTTGGCCCCTACGCGGGTCCACCTGGAACATGTGTGAAACCTAAGCTAGTGATGGTGGCAAGTTCTGCCCCCCTAATTGGTTCTGCAAAAATAGCCCAAGTCTTTCAGTTACGCAAAGAATACTCCTCAAATGGCACAATGTTTTGATAAGAAACATGAGATGTTTATTCTGATCATTTGGACCACTGCAGGCAACTCTTAAATCTTTATCTTTAATAATCCAACATGTACGCAGTCCCTAGGCTAAGTGTCTATCCGTTCTTCTCATCCTTGCAGCAACCGTATTTCTAGATGATTCCTCCATTGTGACCATCAGTTTTTGCTCAAAGATTGTATAAACACATCTCAACATTAGTCTGGTTCAAGTAGAGTTAGGTATCCCGTTGGCTAAACACACTCCTTCCAGAAACAGTTGGCAATGGGTTTGGATTTGCCTGGAGTTGTAAAGATTCATGCTGCTGGTCGTGCCGAATGTGAAGAAAGCAAATCATTGGTTCCAAAAAATTCTGGGTCATGTCATGTCGGGGATGGAAGAGAATTCTGACTCAGTGTCTCCTTCCACAGGTGTGAGCCGTTCCCAGGGCGGCATGGTCTGTGGGGACTTCAGTGCCACTGTCCCCCGTGGCCCGGGGGGCGTGGCCACCAGCAGTGGCATCCTCTGCTCCCCCTCTGTAATGGGTACCTGCTCCAGTGTCAGATCGGTGCGGTTTGCGTAGAGGGTGTGGGTCTGTTGGGGGCAGGGGTGGGGAGCAGGAGGGAAAATCATTGCTCTCTGAGACCCTAGGGTCAGTGTAGGAATTTCCCCTGGCTGGGAACCCAGACTGACTCTCCAGTTTCCTTCTTACTGCAGTTAGGACTTACCCTTCGAGCGCATGACTGCCACCTCCATTGAGTCTCCCCTCCCTCCCTTTTTGATAGAAGCTGCTCAGCCACTTTCTTCCCCAACTACCTTCAGGTTAGCAGACATTTACTAAGTACCGACTGCGTGCCAGACCCTCTGGGAAGGGAGCCGGGTCGGGGAACGGCGATGGGGGGCACACCTCTGCTTTGCCCTCAGAGGAGCGGCGGGGTGTGTCACCTCAGCACTGAGGGGGTGGCGGGGCAAGTGGACTGGGGGTCTGGGAGGCCCCTCACTGATCTGAGAGACTGTGCATTCCCATGGTGTCCCCCAACTCTTCATGTGTCAGGATGGAAAGGTTGACTGAAGCTAATGGCTGAGGTGTTTAGGTTGGTGATTGGTTGGGATTTTTTTTTTTTTTTTGTATTTGGACAATTCCTGTTATGGCTCCTTCTCTCTTTGAGTGTGTGTGATTAAATATTGATGGTAAAAATTTTCTCCTAGTATAAATGAATGCCTGCCTCCTTTGTGGTTTTCCCCAGCGCCCCCCCTCCTCCCTCAATCCCCGACCCATCTCAGTGCTTCCGCAAGTGTGGTCCACGGACCACCACCACCAAGTCAGGGTCCCCAGAGATGGGAGGTGGAGGGGACTTCTTCAATTAACAGATCCTGGACTCCATCCAGAACCACTGAAGCAGAAGTTCCATGGATGAGCTCGGGGATCTGAGTTTAAACAAGCTCCCAGGTGATTCCTAGAGGAACTAAAGCAGACAACCATTGGTTTATGTGGGCAGAGGGGATAGGAGGGTCAGGTGATTCTGACCGTGGAGCTGACTTCCTCTCTGACTCTCACAGGATCAGCTTCATCTCTTTGCATTTCTCCTTTGACTTTGCTGAAAGCAGAGCCAATCTGGGGCCACCACGCCTGGGTGGGGTGGAGGCAAAGGGAGAAAGGAAGAGACAGGAGCCTGTGTCCACAAGCACCTGCTAAGTGTCAGGCACATCATATGTGTATTTCATTCATTGCTCACAGCAGCGGCATTATTATCTTGATTTTATAGATAAGGAAGTCCAGGCCCAAGGAAGTTAAGTACCTTTCCTGAGGTCACACAGCTAGGCCAGCGTTCAGACTGAGGTTTAGGGAATGCCGAAGTTCATATACTTTCCATTGTCTTACCCCAGTTGTACCTTCAGACTAAACATCCTGGCTCATCAGACTGCTTCTGGACGAGGGTTTCTAACTGACTCTGCTTTGCTAGTCAGACACTTCAGAAATAAGACACAGAAGATGACACAAAGGAAACTCCTTGAACTGTGGTAGAAACAACTCCCATAGTCTCTGCTCTCCAAGAATCTTGGGCAGATCTTCTTATGGGACAGTTAATAGAGGCCCATTATGTGAGAACCCAGAAGTAAAACCCAGACTTCTGGTTGGAGGACATTTTCCCCGACGGCCTGGATGGGGCAATTGATTGGGGAAATCTGCCTCTGGCCTATTCCTGAACTGACAGTCCCCAAGAAGTCCCACTGGGGAAGTCTGTTTGGAGTCCCTGTTGAGGCAAGTGGTGTCCCCCTGCTGAGGTGGAGAGAGGGGTTTCTAATGGACAAGTTTCTTTCATTTGATTTATAGGAAGAATTCCGCACCTTCCACTTTATTTTATTTGGGATTAAAAAAAAAGATTCAAAAACAACTTGACTGGGTAGAAGATATTTTGCCATGAGAATTCATACTTGATCTCAAGACATAGAAAAACCTATGAGCAGTTCTTTGGGCAATGCAGTCCTTCTGATGCTTTCAGAATGTGTCCTCAGGGGGCACACTGTTCCCCTGCAACCCTGGGAGGACCAAGATCTTTCTTAGTGTATTACTCCCCTAGTCTCTGCCTCCTGGCCTTGGAGGGTCCCGCAGGGGCTACATGCTGGGCACACCACGGTCTGGATCCCACCAAGTTTGAGTGGAGGTAAAATCAGGTCCAAGGGCCACCAGATCTGCTCCGAGGAGGAAAGGGAGTCCCACTGGGCACCTCCTGCCCTGGAGCAGAACGGGATGGAATGGAGGAGGGCCTGCCTTTCCTTTCTGGTGGTGATGGTGGAAGGTGTGTATACACATTTTTGTGTCTCTGGTGTTTTTTTTTAATGCAAAACCTCATCCTTGGGGCGCTCGGTCGGTTGAGCATCCAACTCTTGATTTCGGCTTAGGTCATGATCTCAGAGTCATGAGATCAAGGCCCGCATTGGGCTCCGTGCTGAGCATGGAGCCTGCTTGGGATTCTCTCTCTCCCTCTGCCCCTCCCTGCCTCCTGCCATTTGCTCTTTCTCTCTCTCTCAAAAAAAAGCTCATCCTCTGTGCGCTACCTCCACCCCACTCATTCCCTGGCTACCCACCTCTCATCACCTCTTGTCCAATAGCACCAAGAGAATAAGGGTGGGCACTTTGGAGGACCCTTTGTTTTTGAACAAAGTGGAAGTGGGCAGGATTTCCAGGGGGCACAAAGGGGGTCTGGTAAGGGTCGGGGGAGGGGCAGGAGAGTGGTGTGAGGCATCTGTGAACTCAGCCACTCCCCAGTGCAAGTCCCCCCCCCCAAAAAAGAGCAGAATCTTGTTCATGTGTCCTCACTGCTCTACTTTTCAATGAACGAAACACTCAATAAATACAGCCTCTTCTTAATATCCACATTCCCAGAGAGTGTCAGTGGCTTGCATATGTGGACAGAGGGTAATCCCAGATAGCCATTTCCAGTGTCCATGTCCATTCCAAAGAGTGATATGCTTTGTGATTTCCTTGCTCATGTGGTTAGTTTACATTTCTCACTATGCTTGGTTCAGGTGAGTGATGGCAGCGATCTGTGTTTCTTGAGATCCCAAAGACTGAAGCAGGGACATTGGAGACGCTGGGCTGGTTGAAGGAGCCCACCTGGGAGTGGGTGTTTGTGAGGATGGTCCAAGGGGAGGGTATTTGAGACTCGGTGGAGGAGAGCTTGTGGCCTCAGAGAGGAAAGAGAAGAGGAAAGCCTAACCTGACCTGATTTTTTTGAAAAGACTGTAATCCATACTTCCCTCATCCTTGTATTTTGGGGGGACATTGAATATTTGAATAAAGGTAGAATACAAACAGAAGGTCTGATTTTCTCTGATGGAGGTCTTACTTGGTTTGTGGAGTTTCGAGCGAAAGGGAGCCCGGGAAAGAGCTTTGGAATCACCCACATGGGCCAACTTTATTGTTTGGGCCACTTGCTCTGGAATTTACCTGATCTCTTGATTTCAGACCACTTGGCTTCTCCTTAAAATTTTTCTTCTAATAAAACTTTAATCCTTCGTTGCCCTTGGAGCATATCCTTTGCTTTGTGTGAGGAATAGTTCTTTTATCAGGAGAGGGCCGTGGGAGCCCCAGGATCCTTTGCTCTGCATTTTTGCTGTTGGCTGCAGGGAGGGCTGGGGTGGGGGTTTCATCCTTATAAGACGGTGGCACCTCTGCCTGGCCCAGTCAGTTGACTGGTCTTTGCACACAAAGCATGGAAACTCATTAAAAACTTATTACTATCTCCCAGCTTGTGGCTGTTTGACTTTTCAATGCATCATGTCTTATTTTGGGGGTACCAGATTTGGTATCTTAGTTATGCGTGGCCCAGGCCCATGGGAACATCCAGGTGTTTTCCCCCCACAGACTCACTCCAGAAACCCAGAACCACAGGAGGTAGTAGGGCTGAGGAGGGCTCAGCTCACAGATCCCCAGGCTGATATAAAAAGCGTGAAGGCCACTTCCTGCCCCATGTCTCACTGAGACATGGCAGAGTTCATGCTCAGGTTTTGATTTTCAGCCCCTGACTTTTAACCTTTCCTGTGCATGAGTGTTGTGCCCTAAATTGAACGTTTCCTATTGTGTTTAGGACCATGCCCTTGAGTCCCGGAGAGGTGAGCGAAAGGAGGGAGGCGGGCGGGAAATTTAGAGCAAGCCTGCCTAGTGGCAGCCGGCAAACCTCCAATAGCAGCACCTGAAGCACTCAGAAGAGGCCAGCCACCCCTCCCCCAAAGGGAGCTGCAACCCTTTGAGCCTGAAGTGAGGATTCATCAGAACACAGAGAGCCTTAACTTCTCTCTCAGGGAAAGGCTGGGGGATGGGGCAGCAGAGGGGGCTGGCAGGTGGATGTCCGCCTAGAATGGTGACAGCAGGTCTGTTCTCCTAATGGAGAAATGGAGGGGAGCCCAACAGGGCTGATTTCTACTTCTCCTGTCTGAGTTCATCCAACCATCCCAGGCCTGACATGGCCTGGAGCCCCATCCTGGGTGTTGGGCTGGGGGTGGGGGTGGGGTGGGGTGGGGCAGAGCCAGGAGGAGATATTTCCTGCTCTCAAAGAATTTCCAGCTTGATCCAGGCTCCAGACACACACAGTAACATCCCTGGCCCTGAGCCACCAAGTCAGAAGCACAGATCCTCAGGGTTGGAGACAGTGTGGGGCAGGGGTAGGGGGACTGTGCATGTGGGAGGGAGGGTAGGTAGGGAGAGCAGAGAGAGCACTGGCTAAAGGCAAATGGGAGGAGAGGCGTGGGATGGCTTATGTGTCTGTGTGGGATGGTCCTGGGTGGCTTAGGGAGTGGGCTTGTCTCCATGGGGTGGAGCCCGCGTCTGGGAAGATCGGCACTGGGTAGGGGGTGGTTGCACAGGGCAAGGAGCTGGTGGGGAAAGAGGAGATGGAGGGAGCCGGTGCTTGGCATCAGGAGCACAGGCACATGCTGGGAACTGGTTTGAACCAGGGGGTAGCGGGTGAGAGCGATGAATTTGGGGTGGGATTTTTGGCTGCTGGGGGTGGGTGGGGGAAGGGAGCAAAGTGTCATGGGTGGGGAGCTGGAGCTGTGGTCCAGGCCTGACTGGACTGAGGAGGGCTGAGCTGGAATCAGGCTATGGAAGTGGACGAGAAGAGGCACAATCACTGGAGGGTTAGGGAAACACCGCCAGGGTCTAGAAAGTGTTGGCCAGCAGGGGATGGGGCTGAGGGTCACGCCGATGGCATATGGGAAGGGGTGGAGACATTGTCATTCACAAGACCACATACCCTTGCATCGAAGTAGCATTTATTGAAACACAGACTGAGACAAGCCAGAAGGCAAGGCACCCACAGACAGTCATAACAAGAGGGAGACTCAGGAAGCGGCCTAACCTTCTCCATCCCACCGGCTCGCATTGGACACATTCCTCCTGCACCCGCAGGGGGAGATCTAGAGCAACCTTGGAGTTTCCTTTGAAATGTATAAAGGTGCAATGAATAGCAAGACCTGTCCCAAGTCAAAAGGATTCCCCCCTATAATGGGCCCCTCAACTGGGAGGTCACATGAGGAGTTTGGCTGGGACAGGTTAACCCAAAGAAGGCAGTCAGTCAGAGAGACAAGCAAAACACAAACAAGAATAACCCTGGGGCCAGTGCTTCCTGGAGAACTCCCAGCCAGGAGAGAGGGAGGACTTCCTCTCAGACTCTCAGCCTGTGGGATACCTGGCCGGGAATCAGGCTCACTCCTTGTCTTGGGGAAGGCCAAGCTCCCGTGATGTCCAGCCACCCGGGGTGACCGGTAGTGTCCCAGAGAGCTTGGAGAATGATACGAACTGGCCACAGGTCTCTTGGAGTCAAACCGGAGTTAGGGGGAGGGCTGGGAATGCCTCTCTAACTGAAGCCCAGAGGAGAACCAGGAAACAACTCCCTAGAATGAGAAGGTGCGAGAGCGCGGCCGAGGGTCTTTCCCTCTGTAGGAACACGTGGAAGAGTCCAGAAGCAAGCACACGATTTCCATTCACACACCCTTCCGTGCTCTGGGGACTCTAGGCGAAGCGGACGGACCGGCTGCTCCCGCAGCTGAAGCTGGACGAGCGGAGCTGGCAGGGGCCATAGGAGTCTGGGGCCATCACCGTGATGCTGCCTCCTGTGGCCACGGGGCCAGAGGCAATCTGGCGCCCGGGGGTGGTGCTGCACGTGAGGCCCCCGCAGGTGACTCCGCCGCGGGAGCTGCTGACACCTACAGGGGGAGAGAGGGGGCACAGGGTGGGTGGCCTGCCCTGATCTCCCCAACCTTGTGATAGGCCCCAAGGGGCTTTCCCCTAGCAGGAGCTTCCTCCTCCGGAAAGGGTTTAGTGGTTAAGAACTCAGGCTCCATTCCTCCCAGCATCTCAGACCTCTAGGGGACTGGGATAGGAAGGAAGTGAGGACCCCTCCTCCCAGAGGGGCAAATCGGGGCCCTATTTCCTTGGCATGCAGTTCTCATTGCCACCAGTGGAGGGCGCTCAACACCGTGGTCCCTAACCCCATCAATGCTCCCCAGTGAAGAGCCAGGGGAGGAGGAAAGGCCCCCTCCCGATGGGAAGCATTCTGGGTTTAGCTTTGCCCATCAACAAAGCTATTTTGGGGGAGGTATTGTTTAAGCAGACACTTACAGACATTCACGGAGCCCACACCTTCACACAGCCTGTGGGGAAAGAAAGCTCCGTTAGCTCTGAACAGGGAGCCGGATTCCTTGAAGCAGGTGGTTGCTTAGGGACAGAGAGGGCCCTTCCATGTAGAGCTCCTCGCCCCGAGATGTGGGTGGGGGGGCGCCCCAAGGTCTGTGTTACACGATCACCTTCTCTCTCTAACCGTTCTCTGACCACGGAGAGAAAGCCTCCTGATTTTAAGCAGAGGTGGCGTGCTGCTGAGCTCCGGCCAATCTGAGTGACCCCGCTCCCTGGGTAGCACTGGTCAGGCGGAGGGAAAGGAGAGTCAGCAGTGTGCTGCTGTGTGTGTGGAGGGGCCGGGGAGGAGCCAGCGCATACGGAGTGCACCGTCCTTACTGGGCACGAGCCAGTGTGGCAGGCCAGGCCGCCCCGAGGGAGCTACCGGAAGAAAGTGCCTTCGAGAGGCACGTCGCTGGGGCACACGTTGTGTCTCTTCCACCTATTAACTGAGGCCACGAGAAAGTCACTGCACGCTGAGCCGTATTTCCTCATGTTTGGACGTGAAAAATGAGACCTACCTCATTGGATTGTGAGGATTAATAGTGAGCACTCCGCACAGGCCAAACACGTAAGTATTTGATAAATTATGACTATTACTGAAGCTTAACCTGTACTAGCAGTGCTTAGAGATGTAGCTCACACTTGGGCTCAGGGAAACACACTCCCAGGGGACCAGGGCCTCCTAAACCTGGGGAGATGCTCCTTAGCCCCACCTGTGCTCCTCGCCCTCCAGCAGCCGCCTGTAGGTGGCGATCTCGATGTCCAGGCCCAGTTTGGAGTTCATCACCTCCTGGTACTCCTTGAGCAGGCAAGCCATGTCCTGCTTGGCCTTCTGCAGGGCGGCCTCCAGCTCCGCCAGCTTGCAGCGGGCGTCAGTCAGGGCCGCCTCGCCCTGCTGCTCAGCTTCGGCCACAGCAGCCTCCAGCTTGGCCCGCTATGAGTAAGGGGATGTGAGAGCAAGGATGAGAAGGAGAAGGCACAGCTTGGCTCACCTGAGCTCATGGAGCTGGGCCAGCGAGAGGGGGCTCCAGAGAGAAGCTAGGTCAACTATGTAGGACCAGGTATTTAACGAGACCTTGAATATGAGGGAGGAGATGGGGGCGTTCACCATCTCTCCTTGGTGGTTGCTGCAGGGTGGCCAAGAAGGTTGACATCAGTGATACGGTACATCCCACTTTGAGGGCTGTGTGATTTGGTTGGGTCCCTGCTTCCCCACAGGCACACTGTGAAGCCTGATTGGGGTCAGGCCTTTGCCCTCCTGCAGGCAAAGTCCCTGGTGCTGCAGTCTGCCTGAGCTGGGCATTCAAACCCCTCCTTCTACCCTACCTGACACTTGGCATTCTCGATCTCAGCGGTCAGCCTCTGGATCATGCGGTTGAGCTCGTTGATTTCCTCCTTGGTGCGGCGCAGGGTCTCCCCATGCCGGATCACCGTGGCCTTCATCTCCTCACACTGGGGGGGAAGCAGAGATGCTCCTGAGGCTCAGATTGCAGTTTCCCACCCATTCGGACACCACAGATGATTGGTAGGTTGTACAGAGCTCAGCCTGTGCAACTATAAATAGCAGCCCTGCTCTACCACCCAAACTGAGAGATGTCTGTCCTCTTACCATCCCTAATGATCAAAATCCCCAGACAAAAGAGGCCTTCTTAAATATATACCTGGCTTCCCTCCCACTGCCATGTCTAGGAGGCAGGTGTCCTCCGCCCCTCACCTTGCTGCGGTACCAGGACTCAGCCTCAGCCCGGCTGCGGCTGGCGATGTCGTCGTACTGAGCCTTGATCTCGGCCACAACGCAGTCCATGTTCAGGTCCCGGCTGTTGTCCATCTTGACGATGACCGAGGTATCTGAGATGTGGGCGTGGAGGACCTGGAGCTCCTGGGGGCCAACAGCCAATGCATTTGGGTCTGGTGCCTGGTTTGGGCACCCTGGAGGGGGCGCTGGTCATCATGTTACATGACCCCTGCTCACCTGCTCCCCTTCCCCCTTCGCTCACACACAGGTATGTCATAAAACAAGAAAGCCGGAAGGGGCCCCTGACTGAACAGATGGGAAGACTGAAAGCCACGCTGGGTTTTCTCCAAGTCACCTAGCCAGGGAGCTGGGCTTTGAATGCTGGGGCTAGTGATTTGTCCATTAATTGAGGACCCCCCCCAACCAGAGACTCACCCTGACCCGCACCCTCAGATACACACTCTCATACCCAGGTACAGACTGACACGCCCCCAAACCAGCGCACACACACACTGCCACACACACAGGCCCTCACAGACGTGGACAACCACACCCACGCTCCACGGTCCTCAGACACGCACTCCAGGCTCTCCCTGGGCACATACCTACGTGTGTCTGTCACAGTCGTACCACATGGTGCTCTTGCAGGTGTGTGCATGTTCTCTCATGCTTCCATCGCACACACGGGGCAAACATGTACACACAGTGCACTCCCTCCCCTCTTGCTCAGGTCCTCCCGCCTCCCCTCCCCCTGCCCTGGCTGGTCAGCAGGGGCCCCCTCACCTCGTCATAGAGGCGCTTCAGGAAGCTGGACTCCTCCACCAGTGCCTCCACATTGGCCTCCAGGTCGGATTTCCGCAGGTAGGCGCAGTCCACGTCCTGGCGGTGGAGGGAAGAGGAGGGCATGTGTGTGTGTGTGTGGGGGGGGAGGCCTCTGTGGTCAGCGTGGTGATTGTGTCCCCACTGGAGTTTGTCCAGATGGGTGCCCCTCCCTTCCTGCCCCATGAGCAGCCCCCTCACCTTCTTCAGAACCACGAACTCGTTCTCTGCCGTGGCTCTCAGAGCTACCTCCTCTTCATACCTGGGTTGGGGGGAGAGAGGGGTCGCGGCTGAGGGGTGGCAGCTTGGACACCATCCCAGCTTCTGGGCCAGATCTCCCAGGGGTCCAAAGGGATGGAGTTCCTGCGATTGTTAACTTATTCTCTCCATGGTCTAGTTTGTGCGCTATTCTTGGGCTAGCACTTGTCACAGCCTGGCTTAGGCCACCCCAGTCCTGCCTCTGGGCTGAGATAAGGGAATGCACGCTCCATTCCCCAAACCTAAATTCATCTGTGTATCCCAGATCCAAAGAGAACGAGTGCCCTGGGCAGCAAGAACACAGAGCAAGCATCATAAAGTGAGCTGAGCTGGGTAGGACCACAGAGAGCTATAGAACTCTACTGGGTTTTCTCTCCTCATTCCCCATGAAAGCAGCTCTAAGACCCACCCGGGCTCCAAGGGAGAGAGTGGAGCCAAAGAATCTAAGACACTTAGGCCCGGCCCTAGACAACCCCTCGGGTTCCAGGCAGCCCCTGCTCCTGGACAGGCAGGAATCTTCAGCTGCTTCAAGATGGTTGAGGGTGGAGCCTTCCCACGCTCCCTGTGTGCCCCCAGTCCGGCCGCACTCACTTCTTCTTGTAGCCTTCCAGCACCTCCTGCACATGGTTGAGCTCCGAGGCCAGCCTCCCGCTGTCGGCCTCCACGCACTCGGCCTCCCGCCTCAGCGTCTCGATGTAGCCATTGAACAAGGGCTCCATGTTGCTCTCACAGCAGCGCTGGTTCTGGTAGAACTGCCACTTGGTCTCCAGCAGCTTGTTCTGCTGCTCCAGGAAGCGCACCTGCGTTCAGGGTGTAAGGATGAGACTCGGGGGTGGGGAGATCCCTGGAGGTGCCTGGTCCCCCAGAGCCCTCTCCCCCCTGGATGCTCACTGAGCAGCCAGGGCCCGCCGAGGGCCGAGCATGGGCCTGAGTATCTGTGATGTGAGGGGCCTTGCTCCCAGCCCCCCAGGAGGCAGGGTGGCTGTGGGGGAAAGTGCCCCGAGCTTGAGGCCAGAGGTCTGGTTCAAGTCCAGTTCTGCCACTCGGAGCGGGCAAGTTGTCTAACCTTTGGGTGCTTGGTCTTCTCATTTCTAAACCAGAGATGAAAATAGTGCCTCCCTTAGAGTTGTAAAGATTGAACAAGTTAATACATGGAAGATGCTTAGAACATCCCTGACACATGGTCGATGCTCAACTAATTTATGACTATAATTAGCAGTTCCTCATTTATTAATCCATGGGACACTTACTGAAACCTTACTGTGTGGTACGAGGGCCCACGCTAAGATACATACACATCTATCTATTTCTACAGCTGACTCTTGAACAATGCGGGGGTGAGGGGCACTGATGCTTCCCCCCACCCCCACCCCTACCCCATGCAGTTGAAAATTGGCTTATAACTTTGGACTCCCCAAAAACTTAACTGCTAATAGCCTATTGTTGACCAGAAGCCTCACTGATAACCTAAACAGTAGAGTAACATACATTTTGTATGTTCTATGTATTAAATATTGTATTTGTACAACAAAGTAAGCTAGAGAAAATATGTTAATAAGAAAATCATAAGGAAGAGAAAATACATTTATAGTACTATATTTATAAAAAAAAAATCCTTGTAGATATGGATTTGCTCATCTCCAACCCATGTTGTTCAAGGATCAGCTGTGTATCTCTACCTCTATCCATCTGTCTCTGCTCATGTATCAATCCCATTCAGTTCTCACAGCCCTCTGGGTTGGGGGCAGTATCATTCCCCTCATAGTACAGATGGGGTAACTGAGATGACTGGCTCATTGTCACACAAATAGTCCGTGAGAGTCGGAGTCTGATGTCCCCTGAGTCCCCTTCACCTGTCCACCACAGTATGTCTAAGCAGCTCATCTAAACTCAGCTTCAATTTGATAGTAAAAAAATGGAAATACTAATGTCTCCCTCATCGGGTCATTTTGAGGATGAACCAAGCTCACTAAAGAGAAAATGGTAACAAAACTCCTGACCCCAAATCCAGAGCCCAGTCCTATCTATTCTGCCAGGGTGAGGCCTCGTGGACACACAGGGAGGGCACTGGGGGCTTGGGAGGCAGCCCCACAGTGTGGGGATCTCCACACTCTGCATCCGTGGGCTTCCTTCCCCCAGCCTGGCTGCCCCTCTTCCCCATTCCCAGCCCTCCATCCACGAAGGTGGTTGTGCTAGTCCTGGTTGGTTTACTGTCACACCTCCCGTCACACTATTGTCCTGGGAGAATCATGCTGACAGCCAACATTCATTGAGCATTTACTGTGTGCAGCATTTTTCAAGCATGAATCCATCCATGCTTGCAACATGCATATGAGGCGGCTTCTGTTCTCCAGACAAGTGACATGCCCAAGGTCTCATGCTGCCCAGGGGCAGAGCAAAGATAGGGAGGCAGCGTGGCTCTGAGCCGAGCCCGCCCACTTCCCCGAGCTGCCTGGCTCGGAGCCTCTTGCCTTTTACTCTCCCCATTATCTCCCACTCTCGTAGCTCCCAGTGCCCAATCCAGTTTTCCAGGGGCACCTCTGATATTCCTGTGTTGTCTTGTCTCCTGAAGCACACACACCCTTTAGACCAACAGACTCCATTTCTGGACCACACGGGGCCCTCTGTGCACTTGGCTGGAATTCAAAGATGGAAACTTATCCTCTGTCTATGTTGGCCTGCGTTTCTCTCCCTCTGCTGTCTCAAACCTGGCTCCGTGCTGTCTCCCCAACACACCGGAACCTTCCCGAGGGCAGGGCCAGCCGGGGCCTTCTCTGGACCATCCCGGGCCTCACTGACCTTGTCGATGAAGGCAGCGAACCTGTTGTTCAGGCACTTGATCTGCTCCTTCTCCTCGTGCTTCACGCACTGCGCATTGGGGTCGATCTCCAGGTTGAGGGGCGTGAGGAGGCTCTCGTTGACCGACACGCTGGTGATGCAGGGCGGGCTGGGCCCGCACACGCCGCCGGAGCGGTAGCCGAAGCTGCGGCCGCAGGAGCCGGCGCGGAAGCCGCCCACGGCCATGCGAGGCCCGCAGGAGCCCAGGTTGGAGAGGCTCCGGCTGCCGAAGCCGGTCAGCCCCCGGTAGCAGGACACCCCTCGGTAGGGGGCGGCGCTGATGCAGCAGCGGTTGCCAGTTTTGGGGGCCACAGCCGAGCAGGAGCTGAAGGTCCTGGTGACCCCACATCCTGAGCTGATCCTGTAGGAGCGGCAGGACATCGTGCAGGTCTGAGCAGAGGCTGAGTGCCGCGGGAGTAAGTGCGGGCTTCAGGTGCGCTGCTTAGGATCCTCTGGCCTCTCTGATCCTCCCTGGTCCTTTTATTGCTGGGGAGAGCTGGGGTTGGCTGCATTAAAGGAGTGAAAAGCCATTTTATGTTGTTTATTGGCTTGGGGAGTTTGCCAGCAACTCCCCCAAGACTCGTCTTAAAGGTGAGCTCAGCGGCGACTTAGGGCCTCCGTAAAAGTATTGAAGATGTTATTAGGGACACTGTGTTTGCACTTTTCATCTTCAAAGCTCGTTTACATACATTAAGCAATTAATTTTCTCGCAGTCTCCCTGTAAGGATGTCTCCAACCCACACCCGGAGAGGGATTTGAACTCCTCAACAGTCTGAGCTGGCTGGGGTTGGGGTAGAGGCTGGGTTGCTGTCTCAAGTGGGAAGGTCTAGGGTCCCAGGTTGGGCGAGACCCTGAGAGCACATTATCTCTGACCTCCCGGCTCCATACAGGATATACTCTCAAGTAAGTCATTGTGTTTCAGGGGCTGATGGATCGGGCAAGTCCAAACCCACCCAGGCACCATGGCCTGGAAGGTGGTTCAGGTCTGTGGGAACATTTTGACCATGCTTCTTGCAGGACAGAGGGCTGGAGCACATGGGCTCTTAGAACCTTCTGGATTCCAGCCCAGAGGCTCTGTTTCAGAGCTTCCATTTCTCACCCAGCAAAATTGCAAACCACTCAACTCTCAGTGGCCACAATAATGGCTACTTGTGGGTAATGGGGAGCCTCCCCTTTAGCCACTTTCTCCCACTGGGCTGCAAGGGTGGAAGAACCCAATCCTGGGATAACCTGGCTGTTGTGAACTTGCTCTGGGCACTTTCCTTGGCTTTTTAAGAAGAAACAGGTTCTGTTTGTCTCTCTTCCTTCCAAGATCACCAACCAGAGGAGGGGTGCATCCTATTCACCAGCCCCAAAACTGCCACCCCTTGAGGAACATTTAGAGACGGCGGCAGGAAAGGGGCTTTTTCTTGTCTGAGGATGCTATGATTTCTGGCTCCCGGGGGCTCTGGGAGCCTGGCTCCTCATAACGTCCCTGCTTCCCCATGTATCCTGGAGCCACTTATTAGGATAATGATTGCTGTTCTTTTAATGGTCGCTGAGCACAAAGCTGGGGGATGTGGTCTCTTCCCCCAGGGAGGCTAAGCAGGCACCCGAGGTGTTAGGAACTTCGAGAAGGGAAGAAGAGCAGATGAGCGGCCTCTGAGGGTGACAACCCCTTTGGGGAGCCTCCCAGAATCAAGCACTGGTGCTGTGGGGCCGCGGCCTGATGTTCTGCCCTGGTTCTGCCCTCATCTCTATGGCTGGGCCCCCTGCAGCTCTTCACCAAGAACCAGGCTGATTGGTTTCTATCTCCACACTCCACACGTGTTCTTCCAAGGCGGGCAGAGAGACTTTGGGCGGCTGGCGGGGAGGAGCAGGAGGCCTCACCAGCTGGCCCTGAAGGATCTTCAGATCACAGCCAAGCTGGGCAGTGGAATCGAAGTCGGAGGACCTGGTTCAAGGGCCCGCTTGGATGCTTCCTGGCTGTGTGGCTCTGGGGACGTTCTTACCTCTCTGAACTTTTGTATGCTTGTGTGGAATTCATCCTTACCTTCCAGGGTTGTTGGGAGGATTATGTGGATAATACACAAGCGTGTGCTTTGGGGACCAGAACACTCTGTATAAAGGAAAGGGATTCTTGCTTCCTGTCAGAAACACCTCTACCACACCTTGCACCTCTCACCCAGCAGGGAGTGGGTGTACTCCCTGCCCCACCCTGGTCTTCCCGTCCTCTGCACATTTATAACTTCGTTACCCTTTCAAGGCTGCTTTTAATGTTTCCTTTAACCTGATTTCACTAGTATAAAAATTTGGGGTGGAGTCTGGGGGTGGAGAGAGGAGGCTAGGGAGTGCAGGGGTTGGTTTCCCAGCACCCACTCCTTAGAGGGGGCCCTGTTGGCCTGGTGCCTTGGACGGTGAGCTCCTGACTGCCTGTTGTGTGGACCTGGTGCTGGCGTGCGGGGGACCAAAAAGGATTTGGGCCCTTTGAACATGGCAGGGGGAGGGGAACGGGTGAGCATGGGAGGTAGGAGATGGGTGGGCCCTCTGCTCAGCCAGCTGGGAAAGCCCACACACTTCCTCTTCTCAGCTCCCATCAGCCTCTGCTCTCCTTCAGCTTGTTGAAAAGGATGGAGGTAGATCTGTTTCTGCCTCTTCTTGGGGGCAGGAGGGAGTGGAGGCTTTGTCCCAGAGAGAGGCTCCTGAGTCAGTTCCCCATGCTTCCAACACACACACATACACACACACCCCTCCCAAAACTTTACCTTGAATTGGTCTTGGGCTTGGGCACTGAGGGTGGGGAAGAAGATGCTGGGGGACTCAGGAGTCCTGGGGGAACAAGGGCTTGAGTGGGCAGGAGTGAGGCCCCCAGCCTGGCACGGGGGTGTGCTCATGGGCGCTGGGTGAAGTTTGCATCGCTGCAGATGGCAGCTGAGCCCAGGGCTGGTGGCAACTGCTCAGGAAGCCTGTCTGCATGGTGCTTTGGATCAGAGGGGCTGGGCTGGAGAGGGAGGCTAAGTCATCAGGAGGTTGTTCCCAGGTTGTGCAGGGCAAGTGAGAGACTTACAGACCAGGCCAGTCTGACACAGCTGCTCTGGAGGGTCTGTGTAGACACATGGGACCTGGGCCTTTGTTGTCTAGTTCTACCCAAGAAAGGGACAGAGACCCCATAGCCCCATGCCTGGCTCTACTCATTACCTACCACCTCTGCTCATGGGACCAACTCTTGGGTGGGAGGCTGACCTCCCTTCACCAGCCTCCTCCTCATTTACTGCCTCTCTGCCCTATAGGTTCCCTGCACCTCTCTCCCTACACCCAAGCCTCCTCTCTGGGCACACCTTTGCCTGGAATGTTCCTGAATGGCTGGCCACCTCCTCCAGGAAGGCTTTGTGAGCTAGTCAGAGGGAGGCTGTGATTTCTCCTCCTTTGTGTCAGCTGCTCAAGCAGCTCATAAAATACCCTTTCTGGGGCTTCCCAGGTAACTCCAATTACCTCCTTCCACACCCTCTTGTCTCGGGTGCTGTCATCCATCACCCCCTTTGGTCCTGTCCCCTCCTGCCCCCATATCTTTTGAAGGCCATACCCAGTGTCGGGAATATGCGCTTAAGAACCCACGTCCCTCTTGCGATGATGTACAATGCTCCCAAGAGGGCACTTCGTCCAGGAAGCCTTCAAGAGCTAATAAAGTGAGATTCTTTTTTTTTTTTTTTAAAGATTTATTTATTTATTTGAGAGACAGCGAGCAAGCAGGAGGAGGGGCAGAGGGAGAGGGAGAGAGAGAATCCCAAGCAGACTCTGTGCTCAACGTGGAGCCCTATGTGGGGCTCAATCTCATGACCCCAAGACTATGACCTGAGATGAAATCAAGAATCAGACGCTTAACCCACTGAGCCCCCAGAGTGAGAGAGAATCTTTACCCCAGAGTGAGAGAGAATCTTTACCCCACCCTGGAGACCCAGGCAACTGCCACGGCTCCATCTGACTCTGCCCCAGTCCTGGTTGCCATCTCCTGGGGTTTCCCCAGAGACCTATCACCCACACACCTCCCCACAGATGGGCCATCCTCCCCCTACGTGCTACCTATGGGACGCTTGCTGGGGCACAGCTGCTCTTCCCCCAGCCCAAGGCTCACTATCTCCCTTCCCTTCTGATCTCTCTACTCTGCTTAAAATCCCCCTGTTTCTAGGAAGGCTTTCTGGATTTGTCCAGAGATAAAGGAGCACTCACCCCCTTCCCATCCTTCCCTGTCTGCCCTTACAGCTGCCGGCTCTTGCAGTTTTGTATTTGTATCTGTCTGGGCTCTCGTGGACTGTCTCTCTATCCTTCCTGGCTGGCTGCTTCTCCAGAATCAACCCTGATGGACTCTGCATGGACAAGCCCCGTCCTGAGCAGGGCCTCAGGGGCTGCCCAATCCCAGCTCATTCAAGTTGGGCAGTGCCCATCATCTCTGCTGATCTTCTCCACACTTCTTAGTTTTTGAATCTACACCACCTCCTGGTGCTGGGACACAGCTCGTTAAGGGTCTCCTAGCCCTGTGACACTTACTTTGGCTTTCATAAAACTTGGGCATTACTCATGACCCTATGTGAGAGGAATGAGGTCTGAGCAACAGGGAGGAGCTGGGTGAGCCACTGGGCTGTCCCCCAGTGCATCTAGGGCAGGGCCCCCCTTCAGTCAGCCAAGCTGCTCCCTGGCCCGCCCACTCTCCTCTCACGGGCTTCCCCACCAGCAACTGCAAGAGGCTCTATGGTTTCTCCCTGAACCTACCCACGCACCTTCCTGCAGGCAGCTTCCCCTGGTGGCTTTGCTGTTGTCTGTGGCCGCTCTGGGTCCGAGCAGTCGATCAGTTAATACAGGGCCTCCAATTTCAGAATTGTACCTTAGTAATGGTTTGGAAGCTTTTTCTTCCTGTCTTTTTTAGCACTAGGACTGTTTCCCTGAATCTCAGGAGGAAAACAGCTATCTAAACTGGCCTCCCACTGCGCTTCGGACACACCTGCCACACTCCTAGCTCAGGGCCTTTGCACTGGCTGTCCCTTTTGCTAGAATGCTCTTCCCTCGGCCACGAGGCTGGCTCCATTGCTGCCTGTGGATCTTTTCTCACCTTCAAATAGGCTCCCTGAATCTTCTTTTTAAAATGGCAATCTGGCCTCCCATTCCCAGGGCATTCTTCAACGTGTCTATCTTGCTCTGATCTTTTTCTTTTTTTCTCCATAGCAATTAACACCTTCTAACACACTCTATGATTGACTTACTTATTTCTTTATTGATTATTGTCAGTCTTTCCTCTTTTCCCCATCGAACCAAACCAAAAGGAAACAAAACTCCATGGGGGCAGGGATTCTGTCTGTCTTGTTCATTGATGGTTCCCAAGCACTTAGGACAGCACTGGGAATATAGGAAGTGTTTAGTAAATATTTGTTTGTGACTGCATGTGTAAGTGAATAGAAATCTTGGACAGTTTCGATATTTGATGTTGGCAGAAAATGGCAACTTGTGGGAAGACCTGGCCCAGGCCCCGAGGAGAACACCCAGTTTAGAGCCCTGGGGACTCAGGGCCCACCGCAGCTTTTTCCTGTGTGAGGGTGGGGATTTGCTGAGCACCTGTGGGACCAAAGCCCGACCGAAACCCAGAACGGTGGAAACAGGGCTGTGTTGGGCCAGGTGAGACAGAGGGTTTCTCTTTCAAAGTTGCTATTCGTTGTTACAGTGTTTGTGTCCTAAGCACAATTTTGGAGGAAAAAAATTGTTTTAAAAGACTCTCATCAGTCCGAGTACTTTGAAAATCCCGTGTAGGGCCGCCTGGGAAGTTGGCGGCCAGCAGAGGGCAGCAGATCCCCACCGCTGGCGGGGGGAGGCCGAGCCCCGGGTGCAAGAGCCCCAGACGCCAGGAGCTGCCTGCCTGCCTACCTGCCTGTGGCTCAGAGCTCGGGACTCTGGAGGAAGATGCCAGAAACAGTCTGCTGACACTCAGCACCCACCCGTGTTTGCTACTGGACGGGTTGAGCTGCCGAACACAGCTACTCTCCATTAGCCATGAAACGAGAACCACGGCGGCGACCATGACCAAAACAATAGCAGACATTTGCTATGCCCCCAACTGTGCCCCGGGCTGGGTGCTGAGCACCTCGGTTGTGTCCCTGTGTGTCATCTCCACAGCGACTCCTTGAAGTAGGGATGATTTTCCCACTTGACAGGCAAGAGGCTTATTGAGATGAAGAGACACAAGAACACGGGGGTGACCAGCATGGGTTCTGGAGTCCGGATGCCGCTGCTTCCACCACTCAGCCTCTCTGGGCCTTGGTTTTGTCATCTGTCAAGTAATAATAAAGGAGGCTTAAGAGGGAATAATAAAAGTACCTACCACATACGGTCATTGAGAGAAACAAGTGAGCTAAAGCATGAAACATCGCTGCCTATGACTGATGACCTCCGGCCGCACGGCTAGTAGGTTTAGGGCCTGGGATCTGATGGGGCTCTGCCCACACTGGAGCCCATGGGTTTGAACCCCGTGTCGTTGCTGGGGGTGGGTCTCTGGGGGGACCATCGACCTCTTAACAATATAGAATCTTCCAGTTCCGGAAGAGAGTCTTCTCTATCTGTTTGTCTTCTTTGATTTCTTTCATTGTTGTTTGTGGTTTTCAGCTCCTGGATCCTTCCCATACTTTGTGAAGGCTTACACCGAAGCATTTCATTTTTGCGGTGCTACTGTAAATGATATGTAAAGCATGTTATTTATTTATTTTAAAGATTTATTTATTTATTATTTGACAAAGAGAGAGAGAGAGAGCACAAGCAGGGGGAGTAGCAGGCAGAGGGAGAAGCAGGTTCCCCACTGAGCAGGGAGCCCGACGTGGGGCTCAATCCCAGGACCCTGGGATCATGACCTGAGCTGAAGACAGACGCTTAACGACTGAGCCACCCAGGCGCCCCGGGCCTGACGTTTTTTTTTTTTTTTTGCTGTTGTTGTGAGATTTAAAACTACACATTCAATTCCTTTAGTAGACCTACAGCCGTTCGGGTAGGACTGGTTACACAATTTATGGGGCTCAGTGTGAAATAAAAATGCAGGGCCTGTTGTTTAAAATTAAGAATTTCAAGAATTTTCAAAAATTTCACATTTCAAGATTTTAATGACAGTAGTCAGTGAACCACGTGTGGGGCATTCTCTGGTGTTGGACCCTGTGTGATTTTGCACAGGACACACACTAAGAGTTCTGGTCACAATTCTGATGTGTGTGTGTGTGGGGGGGCAATTTCCCACACCAACAAGCAATTCTTGGATAGCTGCTGGATGTCCGGCAATTCAATTCAATTCTGACATTACCTGCCTGGAGATAGCATCAGATTCCACAAGTTAAGGCTTCAGTCCTATAGCACCCCCTCTGTGTCACCCCTACTCCCACTTTAGATGCCAGGTGCCAGCCCAGGTTGTCACCTGGACTTCTGAGCAACCAGCTGTAGATTGGAGCTTCCAGTGACCCTCTCTCTGGATCCTATCTGTTGGCTACAGCAGCTTACAGAACTCAGAGAAACGTTTTACTTACTAGATTACCGGTTTATTATAAAAGGATGCAACCCAGGACCAGCCAGGTGGAAGAGATGCATAAGGCAAGGTGTGGGGAAGGGCGTGCAGCTTCCAGGCCCTCCCTAACACACCACTCTCCTCACATGTCTGTGTGTTCGCTAACCCGGAAGATCTCTGAACCCAATCCTTTTAGGTTTTGATGGAGGCTTCATGATTGATCCATTCAACCTCCAGCCCCTCCCCGCCTCTGGGAAGTTCCAACCCTCTAATCACTGGTTGGGTCCCTGGGCATCTAGCCTCTCTCTTTAGGTACAGTATAAAGTCAGCTTATTAACATAACAAAAGACAACTTGATCACTCTTCTCCCTTAGGAAATTCCAAGGGTTTTAGAACCCTTGTGCCAGGAAGAGGATGAAAACTAAATATCTATTTCTGATTACAAATCACAATATCACACATGCCCATGAAACCGGCCCTGTATTTGGGTTATTTTTTCTTGAATGAGCTTTGGTAATTTGTGTTTTTCAAGGAATTAGGCCATTTCTTCTAAGTTCCCAGATTTCTTGGCATAAAAGGTTCCTTTATTAACCTTTTAATATCTGGAGTGTCTGTAGAGATGTCCCTCTTTCACCCCTGCTGGTGCTAATTTTTGCCTTCTCTTTCCCTGCCCCTTGTTCAGTTTGCCTAGAGGTTTACCCATTTTATCATTCTTCTGAAAGAACCAGTTTTCAGTTGTATTACTTTGTCTTTCTGTTTTTCAATGTCATTGTTTTCTGCTCTTTTCTTTATCATCTCCTTTCTTCTCTTTGCTTTGTGTTTACTTTGCTATTCTTTTCCTAGTTTCTTTCTTCTTCTTTCTTTTAGAGAGAGAGAGGTTGGAGGGGGAGGGGCAGAGGGAGAGAGAATCCCAAGCAGGCTCCATGCCCAGAGAGGAGCCTGACGCTGGGCTTGATCTAACAACCCTGAGATCATGACCTGAGCTGAAATGAAGAGTCCGACACTTAATCAACTGAGACACCCAGGCACCCCTGTTTTCCTGGTTTCTTAAGAGGGAAGCTTAAATAATTGATTTGAGACCTTCCTTCTATTCTAACTTAAGTATCCAATGTGATAAATTTCCCTCTAAGCACTGCATTAGCTGCATCCTAAAATTTTGATATGCTGTGTTTTCATTTTCACCCAGTTAAAATATTTTCTAACTTCTCTTGTGACTTCCTCTTTGATCTGTTTGTTATTTAGAAGTATGTTGCTTGATTTTCAAGTATTTGGGGATATTCTCCAGATATTGTTCTGATACTGACTTATAATTTAATAACACTATGATAAGAGAACATGCTTTATATGGGGTTGAGTTTTTTAAACTCGTTGAGATTTGTTTTATGGCCCCAAAATGGCCTGTTTTGGTGAATGTTCCCTGTTGTCACTTGAGAAGAATATGTATTTTTCTGTTTCATGGGTGGAATGTTCTACAAATGTCATTTGTTAGGTTGAGTGATAGTGTTTAGGTCTTCTGTAATCCTATTGATTTTCTGTCTACTTGTTCTGTTGATTACTGAGAAAGAAGTGTTTAAATCAAGTATGACTGGATTTACCCATGTTGCCTTTCAGTTCTATCACTTTGTGCTTCATGTTTTTTGAAGCTCTGTTGTTAGGTGCATACATATTTAGAATTGTTATGTCTTCTTGTTGAATTGACCCTTTTAACAATATAATATCTCTTTACTGCTGGCAGTATTCCTTGTTCTTAAATCTAATTTGTCTAATATTAATACAGTCATTCCAACTTTCTTTTGATTATAGTTTTTATGATATACCTGTTCCTATCATTTTAATTTGACCTATCCATATCTTTATATCTAAAGTGGATATTTTGTAGACAATGTATATTTGAATCTTTTTAAATCCAATCTGACAATCTCTGCCATTTAATTTGGACCATTTACATTATGTGTGATTATTAATATGGTTTTATTTAGAGCTACCATTTTATTATTTGTTTTGTTTTTGTTCCTTCTGATTTTTGTTTCTTTGGTACCCCTTTCCTGTCTGTTTTGGATTATTTGAACATTAAAAAATATTCCTTTTAGGGCGCCTGGGTGGCTCAGTCGTTAAGCGTCTGCCTTCAGCTCAGGTCATGATCCCAGGGTCCTGGGATCGAGTCCCACATTGGGCTCCCTGCTCGGCAGGAAGCCTGCTTCTCCCTCTCCCATTCCCCCTGCTTGTGTTCCTGCTCTCGCTATCTCTCTCTCTGTCAAAAAAAAAAAAAAAAAAAAAAAATCCTTTTAATTTATTTATTAACTTTTGAGTATATCTCTTCGTATTATTTTTTTAGTGGCTATTCTAGAGATTACAGTGTACATAATCTAATATTTCACAGTCTACCTACTAGAGTTAATATTTTGTCACTTCATGTAAAATGTTATAGTTGTCATAGATACTCATCTACATACATTGAAACCCTGCCAGACAATGTTACAATTTTTGTTTTTAATAGTCAGCTATATGCTTTAAAGAATATGAGAGAACGAAAATAGTCTTATATTTATTCAGTATTTACCATTTCTGTTGCTCTTCCTTTATTCCTGAAGTTCTATGTTTCTTTCTGGTATCCTTTCTTTCATTCTGAAGAACTTCTGCCTTAATTTTAGAGTAGGTCTGCAGATGGCGCATTCCCTTAGTTTTCTTTCATCTGAGAATGTCTTTCTGGTTCCCTCCCTGCCCCCCCCCCCACTTCTTAAGGATACTTTTGCTGGCTATAGAATTCTGGATTGACATTCCTCCCCTTCCCCCCCCCAGTACTTTAACGAGGTTGTTCATTTTCTTCAGCCCTTTATAGTTTCTTTTTTTTAAAGATTTTATTTATTTATCTGAGAGAGAAAGAGTGCATGAGCATGAGTGTGGGGGGCAGAGGGAGAGGGAGAAGCAGGCCCCCTGCTGAGCAGGGAGCCCGATGCAGGGCCTGATCCCAGGACACTAAGATCATGACCTGAGCTGAAGGCAGATGCTTAACTGACTGAGCCACCCAGGTGCCCCCAGCCTTTTATAGTTTCTGATGAGAAATCTGTGGTATACATATACATAATATGCCATTTTTTCTCTAGCTATACATAATGTATCATTTTTCTCTACTTTAAAATATTTTTTCAATATTTTCTTTTCTCTTTATTCTTCAGATTGGATAATTTCTATTGATCTATCTTCAAGTTATTGACTTTCTTTTGTCCTTTCCTTTTTGCTATGGAGCCCATTAATGACTTTTAAATTTTAAATGTAGTATTTTTTTAGTTCTAAAATTTCTATTTGGTTCTGTTTTTATAGTCTCTGTTATCTGCTGAGAATTCCTACCTTTTAATTCACTTCAAATGTGTTTACCTTTATCTTATGGAACATCATTATAATAGTGATTTAAAATCTTTGTGTGATAATTCCAACATCTGTATCATCTTGGGATTAGCATCTGTTGATTTTCTTTACCTTTGAAAATTGGTCACATTTTCCTGGTTTCTTGATGTCAAAATAATTTTAGATTGTATCTTGGACATTTTAAATATTATGATGTGTAGACTCTTGGTCCTACTAAAATCCTCTGAAGAATTTTCTGTTTTGTTTTGTTTGTTTAATAGGGAATCTGCCTAATTAGGTTCAGACTGAAAGTTCTTCATCTGTGGGAAACTTAGTTCAATTGCGATTTTCAAGCCTTCTTTGCTTGCTGATTTGTGTTTGTCCTGTGTCTATCCACTTAGGGTGTGTCTGAAATGTGGGCAGTGACTTAAATGTTACTTCAGTCTCAAAGCTTTGGCATGATATTTGGGTCTCTCATGCATGTGTAGCTCAAGGGAGAGCCCAGGACTTGTACATGTGTGGATTTACACACAGAGGGATCTGCTCATCCAGTTTTTCTCTCTCATCCCTTCCCCTGTAGAAGGGGTCTCTTCTCCTGGCTCCTCCTGCTGGCAAGATCAGGTTTGTCTTGGAATTTCTGCTGCCATGCCATGGCTGCTGCATAGCTTCATGACTGGGATCTGCTCTCAGGGCAAAGCCATGAAAGAAAAGAGAAAAACATGAGGATTCCCCCTCCATATTTTCCTGCCCACAGAGGCCCCCTTCCTCTGGTTAGAAAGATGGGATTTCTATTAGAGTTCTAGTTGATCATGTTGATGGCTCACAGCCTTACCATGGGGGCCTGCCATGTGAGCAGAGGGAAAAGAAATACAAAGCTTCTTCAAGCTTTGTCTTCCCCCCATGATCTACCAGCTTTTATTTACTTTTTAGAGTCCTCTAATAGTTGTGCTGGATTTTATCCAGAGTTTTTAGTTTAGTTGTAATCAGTGGGAGAGACAGGCTATAATAGACTTACTCCATCATGGATGCAACTGGGAGTCAACTTAGTCTTAACAGGATCACCCTGGCTGCTTTTTGGAAACATGCTGAGGGAGGGTGAGAGGAGAAGTAGAGGGTCCAGATAGGAGGCTATTGCAGTAATCCAGGCAAGAGTGGTGGTGGTTTGGACCTCAGTGGTAATCATAGAGGTGGTGAGAGGTGGTTGGATTCTAGATATTATTTGAAGGTAAAGCTGACAAGATTGCTGATGGATTAAATATGGGGCTATGAGATAGAGAGAGGGTTTGAAGATGATTCTAAAGTGTTTTTTGGCTTAAGCAACTGAATGGATATGCCCTTAATATGGAAGAAGCAGCATGGAGAGGGAAGAAGGAAAGTGAAGAGTTTGTTTCTGGACATGTTTAGTTTGAGATGTCCATTAGCTACACAAATGGAGATGTCAATGATTTGTGTCTGTATATACCAGCCTGTAGTTAATGGAAGGTCTGGGCTGGAGATACAAACTCAGGAGTCATCGACATATGGATGACTTTTAAAGCCATAACACTGATTGGCTGAGATCACCTATGGGGTAAGACAGAGAGAAGAGAAGAAACTAGTGACTGGAGCCTGAGGAGTCTCAGTATTGGCTTGCTGTCTCACCCTAGAGGTTGGAAGCGATGCTGTCCAAGTGGCATGTGTTGGTTAAGGTCCAGTCAGGGGATAATAGAACACAGCAAGTGAACAGGGGAAGTTTAATATAGATAACACTGGGGATGGAGTCATGAAAGATTGACTAGTAAGAAGTCCAGAGAACTGTAAAGAGTACAGAATGACAGATATAAGGGACAGTCCTTACCTCCAGGGCCCCAAGGAAAAGCCATGACTGAGGTCCCAGTCTCACTGGACAAGGCACAGCACTGCTCACTGGATTCAGAGAAGTCACTGTGGTGCTGCACCAGTGGAACTTGCTGGAAATCTCCCATCCAGAGCTTACCAGAAATCCACCCTCTAGGGTGCTGGGGAAAGCTTTTCATGAAGAGGTGTTTGCTGGAGGCACTTGCTATGAGATTGCCCAAGAGGGGTGCTGGGAAGCTCCTGGCTGCTGGGTGCTACTGTGAGCATTGTGGGGGCCTGATATTATAGAAGCTGTCTGTGTTGCAGGAATCTGACGACCTAGAAACTGCTGAGAGAGCTCAGTGGAAGGAAAGTCCTACTCCTGTGATGTCTCTCCATTGTCCCTGGAAATGCCTACTGATGAGGCTTAATTAGCACCGTGCCAGCTAGCAAAGGAAAATATCCAGAGGATCAGATCTGTTTTCACAGGGGAGGCAATAAGGGTGAATTTGGAACTAAGGCAATAAATTGATAACCAGCACAGGGTAGATGTAAGTCTGGCTGAGGAGAGGCACCAAGGCCGGACGGGGGCTACCTTGATGTTGCCACCACCTGAGAGGTGTGTGTGACTTCACACATGGCAGATGAGGTGGCTAGTGTGGAGCTCCCGGAAGAAGGAGGGCAGGGGGCTGGTGAGTCCAGGGTCAGGCAGGCCTCAGGCTGTGCGCAGAGCAAACTGTAAGTTCTCAGGTTGCTGACTGAGCAAGGCAGAATCCATAAAGATGAAAGGTGTGCTTCTTGCTCTAGGAGGAGGACTCTCGAGGTGAGGCAGAGCAGCAAACAGTCCCTGTGTGAGATGTGTGCCCTGATGGAGCGGTACCCCGGGTGCTGGTCACGAGCACCCCTTGGCTGCCTCCTGCCCCCACCTGAGCTATCACTTTCAGGCTATGTTATATTCAGCCCCAGTGGGATCCCCAAACTGGGCACGCTCTCTGCAACCTCTTGGTTTTGGCACACCTTGTTTCCTCTGATTGGAGTACTTCTTCCTTCTTTGTATGGCTAATTCATCACCCATCACATCTCTGCTGTGACATGACATCCTCCAGGAAGCTTTTGATGATGCTTCAAGTCTAGGTCGGGCCTCTCCTTTGTGCATTGTAACATCAATTCCACTCTTAACACAGCACTGAGCATATCAAGACGTAATTGCTTGTCTACCTGTCCATTTGTCAGCCTGGGATGTAGGCTCTTGGACGGCAAGGACCAAGTCTTGTTCACTGCTGTTTTCCCAGCATCGTGCCTGGCAGGAAGTAAGCATTTCACAAGTGTCTGTTGGGTGAATGAATAAAAGATGAGAGGCCAGAGTAGGGTGCACGGAGGGATGGCATGGGGTGGAAATATATGGGCAGATCACTCAGGGCTTGTATGCCATGTTAGGAAGTTTGGGTTCTTCTGGAAGGCAATGGGGAGCCACTGAGGTCTATAAGTAGGGGAGAGCCATGATTAGTTTTCTATGTAAGGCCTTTCTAACAATATCATGGTGAGTGAGCTGGATGGAAACAAGTATGAGGGCAGAAGGATGAGTATCCTGCAGTGGTCCCAGAGGAAGTGGGGCTGGGGAAGGACCTGGGGAACAGGGGCAAGGGTCTGTGTTGGTCAGGAGGTGTAGGGCAACACCTGGAGAGGAGTGGGCTGCTGGGCACTTGTTCTCAGGGCCTTTGCTGCATTTATCCTCTCCCCCACTGAGCTGCAAGCTCCTGCAGGGAAGGGCCTGAGCCCTCTTTCCCCTCTGCTTCCCCTGTGCCCAGGATAGCAGCCTCTGCCCTTGGCAGGTCCCTGGGCAGGGGGGTGGTTTGGGCTGGTGGGCTGGTGGAGTCTAGGAGGCAATCTCTCCCATCGGCAGTGTGATCCAGAAGGAGAAGCCAGAGTCCTAGTGATGTTAGTTTGACAAGTTTATTGAAAACCCAGCAATGCAAAGAACAGTACCAAGAGGCACCCCACCCTACCCAGACCTCCCTGGAGCTTGCAGACATAAACCCCCTGCAGTGGACAAGGTCGGGTCTCCGTCACACCACCACGGGGGCAGGGTCCATGCAGCAGAGCAGAGCTCATGCTCCATCGGCACCCCCCAACCTCGTGCACCCACATGCACATTAAACCAACAACGCAGGAAGAGAAGCATTGAGGACATTTGCCACTCGGAGAAGAACCATCTCAGGGGACTTAGGGATCCCTTGGGCCACCAAGGACTATGGATCCTTTCAGGTGAGGAAGAGAAGGAAAGAACCTTCTCCTGCCAGGGAAAGGAAGAAGGAAGCAAAGGGCAGTGGGCTAAAGACGCCTGCAGTGTGGACGTCAGCTCTCCATTCTCCAAATTAATCCAAAGCTATGGATGGCAATGGTGCCCAAGCACCTTCTTTTTGGCTTTCGGCTGTTCTTTTTCTCCCTACTGCACTGATTTGTGTAACTGTAAGGAATGTGCCTTTCTTCAGGCTGTTCAACTGAATGGTGAAGAGTGATCCAAAGAGCGGAAATGTGGAGTCAGGGAGAAGCCAGTCTACTGGGGCTGCAGAGAGAGCATCTAGGTGATGAAAAAAAATCCCCCGAGGGCAGGGGCCAGGCAGATCAATCCCTGGGGAGAGCAGAGTTGCCTTCCTGGCAGTTGGGGTAGCTGGAGCCCCCTCTGGCCCAAAGTCCAGACGCCTGTGGGACAGAAGCAGGTGACATCGAGATGGTTCTTCCAGGGATGGTGGCTCACTGGCGCTGGCCTCTCAGTACTTGATCCGATGGGAGGTGGTGGTGGACACGAAGCGGACGCTGGAGCTGCGGCTGCTTCGGCCCCCACTGCAGCTGCTGAAGCCCCCCTCGGTGGGCAGCGAGCAGGGGGTGCTGGGAGCGCAAGCCTCACCCATGAGCACCGAGCTGCCTCGGGAGCCTGCGCTCAGCAGGTCCCTGCTGGCCTTGATGACCCGGGCCCCGCCCAGGCTGGAACCACAGGTGCCGCTGGACCGGATGCCACTGCTGCCCGAGAAGGTGACTCCACTGTGGGAGAGGGTGGAGCTCGCGACCAGGGGCTCAGGCCCGCATACTATACCGCCCCGGGAGCTGCTTACGGCTGCGGGAGGGAGAGGAAACTGTCAGCGACACAGGCTGCCCACGCCTGGGGGCCAACCTCCATGCTGTCTGCTGGTAGCAGGGAAGGAGGGGACAGGATGGTGGCACCGGGGGATGTGGTCCCTATTGCCTACCCAGACAACACCCACTTTTCCCTTCTCTTGCCTGGGTGACTCAAAGGCCGTGACTCCACTAAAGTTAAACATTCAGATTAAAATGGGAGAATTCAGCCAGTTCCCCAGGTCGCATATAGTCATAAGTCGACTGTCATTTATATATGGCTGAAGTCAGGTTGGGTGGTGAGCTGGATTATCCAGACAACTGGAGCAGTAGCTCCCATAAAGCCATGGGGCTTCTCTCTCCTGATTATATCATGCTCCCTGGGGGTTCCCACATTGTCCCTCCAACAGGAGTCCCTTGCCAGTTCTCTCTTGACCCACTGATGTCTCTGCTCTTTAGCCCTCTGGTATCCACTGGGCATACCTCCCTATCCCAGGATGCCAATCCCACTAAAGCTTGCTTAGACCAGCCCTGTCTGTAGAGGGGCCCCCCTCTCCTTCCCTCTCTTTTTACTGGAATCCTTCCCATCATCTGTGACCTCCACTCAAGCTTGACCTCTTGCAGAAAGCCACTCCCTGCTACCTCCCCCTCTCTGAGGGCAGGTCATCTGAGGATGAGTAGCTTTGACTACCTGACCCACCCAATGTAGCACTCAGTTCCACCATACATCTGTGTAGATTTGTACTTTTGGATCAGAAATCTGGGTTTGAGTTCTGGCTGTGCCACTGACTAGCTTTGGGACTTCTGGTAAACCACATATTTTCTCTAAGTGAGCATAAAGGGGAGTGCTAATGCTATTCCTCTCCACAGGGCTTTGAGGGACAGGTTGACAATGGATAGGGCTCATCTCAAGATGATTTTAATTCTAGAGAGCAGGGGCTGGGCTTGCCTTCTTTGTGCCTACCTTCCCCTGCCCTGCAGTGCCCACCATAATCCCCTGCATGCTTTGGGCACAAACAATATTTTGCCTGGCAGTAGCAGCAGGAAGACTTCTGCTCATCCTTGTCCCATCCCCAGCCATGGATGTGGGGGCGACTCCTTGGCACAGGTCTTTTCATTCCTTCTCTGGTCTTTGTCCCTGAAGGACAAGACCACTCAAAGGAAAAAGGCTGACTTTTCTTCTGGAACCCTTTCCCCCCTATTTGGCCCTGCAAACCTTTGTGATTGCTTTCTCTAGGGAATGAAGGCTCTGGGGAGATCTCAGACCTCAGCTAAGGGATGCTCCTAGTCCAGGGGCTAGATGGTCCTCGCTCCCCTGACTTTCATGGCCAGCCCAGCATGGGCTCCTAATCCCAACATGAGCCTGAGTTTGAAGGAAATTTGCAGAGCTGCAGGAGAGGAATATGAAGAGGAAAAAACTTAAGTTTCTTACATATGTTTACTGGTCCAACACCTTCGCAGATCCTGGGGAGAGAAAGAAATAAGTGAGTTCACAAGCAGTGTTGGTCCCTGAAAAGCTGCTTGCTATCAGAAAGGCTTTCTTGGCAGAGTGGACCGGTGGTTCTTACCCTTAGCTTACAAGCATCCCGGGAGCTTTGAAAAAACACATGTTCCTAGACTCTGCTCCAAAACGATTGAATCAAAATATTTGAGGAAATGTGGTTTTATTATTATTTTTAAACAGATAACCAATATGCAAAACATCCTATGATTCTGGTGCAGACTGTCTAGAAACTTGCATTTTGGAGGCAAAAAGCTGGAACCATCTTCTAATTCCCTGGCAAGGGCAACCTGACTAATATTTGCAGAGAAGATACTGCTACCTTTAAAGATCACTCAAACTGGCAATTCTTCACCTGGTCCCCTCTCCCATTTAGTCATTCTAGATGCCTAAGTCTGACCTCCCTCCGGCTGCACTGAGAGCTCTCACCGGATCTCCTCGCCTTCCAGCAGGCGCCTATAGGTGGCGATCTCAATGTCCAGGGCCAGCTTGACGTTCATCAGCTCCTGGTACTCGCATAGCTGCCGGGCCATGTCCTGCTTGGCCTGCTGCAGGGCGCCCTCCAGATCCGCCAGCTTGCACTTGGCATCGTTGAGGGCCGCCTCGCCCTGTTGCTCTGCCTGGGTCACTGCAGCCTCCATCTTAGCTCGCTGCAGGAAGGGGGCATGCAGGTGGCCTTTGGCAGGGACTAGGGGATCCCCGGGTGGGGTTAGAAACACAGCCCCCCTTCCTCCCTCTGGGGCTTTCTCTCCTCTCCTTTGCCCACCTGAGCCTTGACATGCTCAATCTCTGCCTTCAGTCTCTGGATCAGGCGGGTCAGCTCATTGATCTCATCCCGTGTGTTGCGCAGGTTGTCACAGTGTTGGCCAGCTGTCACCCGCATCTCCTCGTACTGTGCAGGGAGAGGGGGATGTTATGAGGGTCCAAAGTTTGAGTGCAGACCACAGCCCCAACTGAGTTGGGAAGCTTTCGACTTCCACTGGGTCCACTCTGTCGTACATGAGTCTTACTCTAGCTAGGGCTGCCTACACCCCTTCCTCAGCCCCCCACTCCCCTTCCCACCTTGGTCTGGTACCAGGCCTCAGCATCAGCCCGACTGCGCCTGGCGACCTCTTCATACTGGGCCTTGATTTCGTCGATGATTCCATCAATGTTCAGGTCCCGGCTGTTGTCCATCTTCACGATGACCGATGTCTCTGAGATGTGTGACTGCAGCAACTGGATTTCCTGTGTTGGAGGATGAGCAAGACAGTTGGGCTCAGAGTCCCATCAGGGGCCAGGGCTCTGCCATAGGGGCCCCAGGAGTGGCTTCAGGAGCAGAGAGCATTGCTCATTTGTTCAGAGCAAAGTGATGGAGCTGACCATCAAACGGAGGACAAAGAAAAAGACATGAACAGAGAACCATTTCAGTTTGAAATGTTATATACTCGAAGACACCTCTTTAACTCCTTATTCACCTAGGTGAATACATGGGGCCTAGGAACTTGGCAGAGGAGAGTGAGAGCCATGCTAGTGTTGAAACTTTTCTTTGGCTTGTCCACAAAGTGACTGTGCTGGTCATGGATCATTGAGAGTTGATAATATTCTAGAACATGGTGGTCTAGGAATTCCTATATCTCAAGTCCTTAATAGAACCAGGGGCTTGGAACAGGCCTGTAAGGGCTCCAGAGGGAGCTTTCTGATGCCTTTCTGCTCAGAGCCCGACATTAGCTCTGGCTGATTCTGTACCAGACCAAACAGACCACTTACCAAGCAAAAGATAACTAGTTCATTTAACCAATTAGGTCAAACACAGTTTTTCTTACATCTACCAGCAAATCAGTTTTTCAGAGTCTTCTGATTGGTAGAGAGGAAGGGATGCTCTTAGACCTCAGTCTTTGGGTTGGCCAACGAGGAGTTGGAGCGTAGATCTAAGGAGTTTATTCATAGACCTGCTGAGAAGCCTGCTTGCTTACCTTCTTTTCTCCACTTGTAGATAAATTGACATATAGAGGATAATAGACTGGAACAGGAGGAATATGTACGATACTAAATGTTAGAAATTATGCCAGTCCAGACAAAGCCCCCCAGGAGTCCAGGCTAAGCACAGATCTCTTTGTTTGGCTCAGAGGGGATGAATGCTTACCGCCATATATAGGGTTTTCAGAAAGTCAATTTCCTGAGTTAGGGTATTTGCATTGGCTTCTAGATCAGACTTATTTAAGAAAGCTGTATCCACATCCTGCATAAAAGAGAGAAGGAGAAAATGGTCATCACTTGTGTACTGTTTAAACTAGGCAGAGTCTGGAGATGGGTGGGAAGATCAGGCCAATCCCCACAGGGCCAGGCCAGGCTTTGGGATAGGTGGGAGAGCCTTTGGAATGCAGTTTAGTGACTTGTTCTTCTCCCTACTACCTGGGGGCTGCTGGACATTTTTGAATGCATATTTATAGGCAAGGAGCATATGGATAATCTAAGACTCTTAAAAGGCCATCTCTTCAGACCTCTGCTCTTGTGAAGACCCAATCCTAAATAATCTGAGGCCAAATCAGAACTCCAAAGGGGACCTGTTATGACCTTAGAGGTTCCACTCTGTGTGAGTGGCCCCAGACTCCACGGGGCTGCCTGGGCCGTTTCAGGTGGGGTACGGGGGGTGGGGCAGGTTTTGTCTTGGGAATATTTTCTTGTCTGGAGGAGAAGCTTGCTTGGACCTGTTGCTCTCCCTTACCTTCTTCAGAGCCACAAACTCATTCTCAGCGTTGGCCCGGAATCCCACCTCTTCTTCATACCTGGATGATAAGGATTGAGAGGGTGAGTTCTCATCTGAACTGACAGGCAATTACTCCCAACTCTCCAGTGAGCCTCTTAAGACACCTCTGCTACATCTAGGAGCACGAGTCCCTGTTGCCACCTACATATTCTCATCTACTTTGTCTCATCTTTAGGACGTTTTATGAGCCTGTGGCCCTCAGATTTTCCAAATCCCTTTTACTTTCTCAAATTAGATTTGGGGTCTGAAAATGTGGACCATTGCTATGCTCCTCGCTAGAAAAGACTTGGAATCATTGTGTTTGAACATAGAGAAAGTAGGACCCAATTCACTGCTGAACGTGAGCACTATTCTCAAAACCAGAGGGCTGTTTCTGGAGTCTACTGCCCATTCCCACAGACAAGACTAGGGACAAACCATGCCCAATCCCAAGACTCCTTTTTATTCAGGACCCACAGAGGGCCTCCTCCTCCTCCCTTACATATCGTTGCCCCTACTAGGCTGAGTATTGAAACCAGCATTCAACCCCGGTTTGTACAGCTGCTGTTATTTGAACATGGCAGCTGCTTTGGGAACCAAACGCTGCCTGTCCTTGGTCTATGCAGTCTAGATGCCACTTACTTCTTCTTGAAACCCTCAAGGACATCCTGCATGTGGTTTCTCTCAGCCTCAAACCGGGCCCGGTCGCTGTTTGCTATGTCCAGGTGCCTCCGCAGGTTGGTGATATAATTCTCGAAGAGGGGCTCCAGGTTGCTCCTGGCACATTTCTGCTCTTGGAGGAAGTTCCACTTGGTCTCTAGGAGCTTATTCTGCTGTTCCAGGAACCGCACCTAAATCCACAGGGGCAAAGAAATGGCACCTGAAGAGCTTGATAGAGTCACCTACATGTCGACAAGTTCTTCAGGTGGCCAGAGATGACTCTCAGCCCCATGTTGACATTGTCCTCTTGTCTGTTGACTTTCATTCCTCTTCTAACCCAGTAGAAACTGGAATAGTACGTCTGTGACCCCCTCCTCATGCTCAGTCAGGCTCAGCTGCAAACAGAAGCTATTGAACCAAAGCACTTCAGTACCATTTCCTCTCTACCCTCCAAGAAAAGTGCAGGCTGGTACACTGGGAAGTTGGAAAATTTGATTCTACTTGAGCTGGGATTTGCCTATATCTAAAAACAGATTGGCCATCCCTCACAGGGAATGAGGAGCAGAGTAAAGTATATTGGGGTGGGAGAAGGCATTAGGAGGTGGGAATTCTCAGGTCATAAGTCATATCCACCATCCCAGATGCTCCATCAGCTGAGAATTGTTGAGCTGGAGGAGAACTTGGATCATTTGCTCCACCCCCTCATTTCAGAGATGAGGAACCTGAAGCTCACAGAGGTGAGTTTCCATTCTCAGATATAGAGGACTCCCGCTCCATGGAGACATGGTTTGTGGGATGTCAGTTCCACATCACTGTTTCTCTCATCAGTCTGAAGATCATGACCTCCCATGGTGGTTTCCTACAATTTCCCTCAATCTAGACAACTCAGCTGAATCTGGGTACCCCACATGAGGAGTATACATTCTTTCTTTTGTGCAAAAATTACTCAGTTCCATTCTCTACTTTCTTGAGCCTGAGCAGATGTGGCTACCCAGCCTCAGAGACTATGACAATCTCAAAAAGAACATGAAGATCTCAAAGGTTAAAACCCTTTAAACAGGTAGCCAACATCTGCCCAAAGTCCTAATGTTTCTAGCCTGTTTGGGAGATATTTCTAAGTGACTAGGTGCTAGGTCTTAGTTTGTCCACATGCCCTCAGATTTGGCTGGGTGTTCCTCTTTCCTCCAGAAGACAAAGCCACTGTCTTAGTATATCCCACCATGCAGCATTTCCTCAGGTTTGTCCTTGTTTTGCAGCAGAATGACCCAGAAATTGTACTGCAGTGCCTGAAAGATGTGGGTCAAGGCTGATGCCTCAGGCCTGGGTTCTTTCTTCTTAAGGGAGAGGACACCCCAGTGCATTTTAGCTCTTACCATCCCAGACCCCGAGATTGAGCTGTCATAGGTACCTTGTCAATGAAGGAGGCAAATTTGTTGTTGAGGGTCTTGATTTGCTCCTTCTCATCCTTCTTCACCCTCTGGGTATTGGGATCAATCTCCAGGTTGAGGGGGGTCAGCAGGCTCTGGTTAACAGTCACTGCTGTGATAGATGGGGCTGCTGGAACTCCAGCTCCTCCAACTCTGTGACCAAAGCCATAGCCAAGGCCACTGCCAGCTCCAAATCCCAGACCAACACAACTTCTGGCCCCAAAGCCCAGACCAGCACCGCTCCCATCACCAAAGCCAAAGGCCATCCCCCTGCCAGCACCAAAGCCAACTCCACAGCGGATGGGACGAGGGCCTACAGCTGCTCTCCGGGGTGAGCACGATCCAAAAGTGATGACGCTCCGACTACCAAAGCTGCCAAGGCCCCCGAAGCTGGGCCCACTCCTGCAGGAGACAGAGCTGGCCCGGAAACGGTTCAGGTTCTGGGGGGTCACTGCAGAGCAAGAGCTGAAGTTGCCCATGTGGCACCCAGAGCTGACTCGGTAGGAACGGCAAGACATGATGGCTTCCTGAGTGAGGACACAGCGGGGATTGCAGAGTGGGGCGAGCTGGAGCTGGGAGTCCCTCTGAGGCTAGTGGATCCCTTTCCCCCTTTTATGTGTCTGGGGATCTGAGGATTGGCCCCATAAAAATGCAAAAAAGTCCATTTGGATGCATTTATGAGCTTGGGTAGTTAGCAGAAACTCTTCATGCCTGTAACCTTGTTAATAATGAGCTAATCTCAGACACACCTATTCTCCTCAGGATCAGGGCTATAACATCAAACCTATAAACATTAAAAACACATAAACACATAAACATTATGGTCCTATTTTTTTCCCACAAGTCCACCACAATTGCCATTATGGGGACATAAATTTGCTTTGGTCATAAATCCAATAGACTTTTTCACTGCACGTGTGTGGCTAACCACCAGAAATTTAGGATGGTAACACCTCCAGCAAGAGGCTCAAAAGAGGTGCATCCATACAGATATAACCCCCTAAATAGGTGGGGGTGTAAGGGGGGGTATGCAGAAGAGACAGGGTCTGCACAGCTCTGAGTAAGAAATAATGTGGTGAGAATATGGTTTATTGCATCTCTGTAGATGGATTAAGTAGTCCAAAACCCTTTTGTACTGTCTTATCAGTCTTCCATGCTCTGGTTTGGCTGCTTACATAAGAGTTGAATCTTCAGTAAAGCTCATTTGGGTTAGTATAGAAGCATGTCTGATTTGAGACACTCAGAAGAGATTAATTCATGAATTCATTACTTCTTTCCACAATTATCAGTTGCCTACTCCGTCTCAGACAGTGTGCTTCGTGCTGATGGTACAAAGATAAAAGACAGTCTCTATGCTGGGGGAAGATTTATCTTATCCACTGGTCAATATTTTTGTGGCGTAATTTGAGGCCAAAGCATGCCAATGGTTTGATCATGTACCTGTGTGGAAAGTTAACCACATGATTTTGAACCCCTAAAACACACATTAGGGGGGCGCCTGGGTGGCTCAGTCGTTAAGCGTCTGCCTTCAGCTCAGGTCATGATCCCGGTGTCCTGGGATCGAGCCCCGCGTCGGGCTCCCCGCTCCGCGGGAAGCCTGCTTCTCCCTCTCCCGCTCCCCCTGCTTGTGTTCCCTCTCTCGCTGTCTCTCTCTGTCAAATAAATAAATAAAATCTTAAAAAAAAAAAATAAAACACACATTAGGGCTGATCTATAGGCTGTGTGCAGGTTTCCTGTGTTACTGATGAATCTTTGGTTAGGATAGAGAGACACAAAGCAATGAGCATCTGGTCTATGGTTATACCACCCTGAATGCATCTATCTTGGAAGCTAAGCAGGGTTGGGCCTGGTTAGTACTTGGATGGGAGACAAAGCAATAAGCATCTGGATAGAGAAGGAAAAGTTCTAAGCAACTGGATATTATCATTGTTATCAATATTGCAGATATTTCAGGACCCAGAGACAAGTGTTTTCTATTCTAGCATGTGACATGGTTCATCCTATTTGTCCCGTGCCTGGTGGAACTTGTACTTGACTGGATGCTTGGGATCCTGTGGGATGCTTGGAAGGGGGTGTGTGCTTTTGACCTGAGCTATCCAGCTCGGGTTTTTACTATTTTCTTCCTTTCCAATCTCTACAGCATTTATTTTCTTTTGTCTTATGCATTAGCTAGGACTTCCAGGATGATGTTAAAAACAGCGGTGAGAGAGGACTTCTTGACCTTATTTTTTAATTTTAGTGGGAAAACTTCAAGTTTCTCACCATTAAGTAGGATGTTAGTTGTAGGTTCTTTGTTGATGTTCGTTATCAAACTGAGAATGTTCCTAGTTTACTACTATTTTCCATAGACCCAGTTATCAAATGTTATGACTAAAGAGAAAAGCAGGAAAGTAATAGAGAATCCTTCTTGGGAAGATCGCTGGTGATCTCCACGTTGCTAACTGCAGTGGTCTGTCCTCAGCCCTCACTTAGCTTCTCAGCAGTATTTGACATAGTCAATCATTCCCCTTTCCTTGAAACGCTTTCTTCTTTTGGTTTCCAGATGCCATGCTCTCCTGATTTTCTTGCCATATTACTGGCAGCTTCTTTCAGTTTTCTTAGCCAGTTTCTCCTCATATCCCCAACTTCTACACACTGCAGCATCCTTGGGCCCAGTCTTTGTACCTGTTCACATCTTTACCTATACTCATTCCCTTGGTGACATCATACAGTCTCATGTCTTTAAATACCATCTATCCACACTGATGACTGTCAAGGCATATCGCTCTGGTGAACATCTCTTCTGTTCTCCACATGTATATTTCATTTTTTTATTTCTTATTTATTTATTTATTTTAAATAAAGATTTTTTTTATTTGACAGAGAGAGACACAGCGAGAGAGGGAACACAAGCAGGAGGAGTGGGAGAAGCAGGCTTCCCACTGAGCAGGAAGCCCGATGTGGGGCTCGATCCCAGGACCCTGTGATCATGACCTGAGCCGAAGGCAGACGCTTAACGACTGAGCCACCCAGGTGCCCCTCCCCTCAGTCTTTTCTTAACAGCGCAAAGTGATCCTTTAACAACATGTTAGATCATGTCATTTCTAGGCTCTTATGGTTTCCCATCCCACTCAGAGTAAATGGCATACAGGACCCTGCACGGTCTGCTCTCTGTGCACTGACCTCATTTCCCTCTATCCATCCTAACAGGCTCCAGCCACCCTGACCTCCCGATTGTCTGTCAAACAGGCAGGAAAAGTCCTGCCTCAGACAATTACCCACCTGCTCTTTTCTCTGCCGGAAACTCCTTTTCCTCAAATAGCTGTATGGTCGGGTCTCTCAACCCTCCTAGTTCTTTACTAATAGGTCGCCCCCTATTTAAACCTCCCTCCCCCATGTCCTCTCTATCCCTCCTCCCCTAGTAGTTGTCACCATCAGAGGTCCTCTCCTGCATGGATTTGCTTGCTTATCTTCTATCTTCCCTGGCTGGGATATAAGCTCCAGGAGGCAGACACTTGGTGCGCTTTGTTCTCTGTGCCGCCAGTGCTTGGTGGAGCGGGGCATGTGGAGGGAATGCTACTTAGTTCCGTAGAATGCATGAATACACCCCAAAGATTCAAAGCAGGAGGAAAAGGGGGGAGAAAGGAGCAGGAAGTGAAAAGAAGAGGAATTCGAGCGTTTGGTTTTGGAGATACGTCAGGAAGAGGAGATTCCAGGATCCAAAACTCAAGTGCTCACCAGGGAGCCAGCGCAGTTTACCCTCCAGCTCTGGCCTCTTGCGCTGTGAGTCTGGCTGCTTGGAGGAAAGGGCCAGGCAAGGGGATCCAGGAGATTGGGAAGGCGGCTGGCGGACCCTTAGGGAGGTGAAAGGGGGAGGAGAGGCATTGAGAACACCAACGAGGGTGCCAGGCGAACAACAGAGACTTGACATTACCCTTGGAGTCAGACAGACCTGGGTTCTGTCCCAGTTTTGCCACCTGCCAGCAGAGTGACCTTGGACGGTGGTGCACCAGGGGCAGAATGGGGACAGGGCTCTGCTCCGGGTGCTTGTCTGTTGAGAACTTAAAAACGATAATATGACCAGCTGAAAGTCAGTCTGCTTTTTATTATCACTATGCACCGGCCATTCTGAACAGTGGGAGACAGCAAGCACGCCCCCTCCGTGAGTTACCGGTCACCTGGGGACGTCCCTTAACCTGTCTAAGCCTCAGTTTCCTTATCTGTAAGATGGACTGACACTGCCTTCTCCTTCATGGTATCATAGGGATAAGTGTGAAAGTGTCTGGGGTGACGCTGTGGCAGGTGGTGTGGCTACGGCCATCCATTCCCCCCTTGCTCTGCTCCCTCCCTCCCTCCTGCCCTCCCTCCTTCCCTCCCTCCCTCTCTCTGCCCCACCCTTCTCTTTTGCACAAGCCTCCCTTCCCTTCTAGGTGGGCACCCCGCTCCTGTTCAGCACCCGCCTCCTCCCACGCCCCAGCCGTGCTTTCATCACCCACTGCCGCTCTGGGACTGTCCTGAGTCCCTGCTTCCCGCGGGCCTGACTGACCAGGTGGGGCAGGTGGGACCAGTCAAGCATAACTCCTGTTCTGGGATGAACTCTCACCATCAGCAGTTTCTAGTTCTGAGGCATCATTTTGCCAGACGATGCATAACACAACCCTCAGCCAGTTTTCCTGGGGGTGGCCCGTAGGGAGCGGGGAGGGGTTGCCCTGGAAACCCTGGGCTGGCTGGAGCTTTTGCTGCCCTGACAGTTTCTTCTTCCTGCAGTGGGTCAGGCTGGATGGAAGCCGGACCTCTGGGGGCTGGGCTTCCTGAGATGCTATCTGTGCGGTGCGAGGAGGCAGAACTGCTGACGGGGAAGGGTGGGGAGAGGCCCCGTCCTGGCTGGCTAAGCAGGGTCTGGGAACCCTGGGCACACCCAGGCTGTGTGTGTGTGTGTGTGCGTGCGTGTGTGTGTGGGAGGGGAGGAGGGAGACAGGGAAATCCCAGGTGCTGAGAGGCTTTGCTAAAAGCCGCCTTCTTCACAATGTTTCCGTTTTGCCTGGAGACAAGTTTGTGCTGGAAAGAGACACTCACTGGGAGGTGTTCGTGCTGAGACCTGCCTCTGTGGGAAGGGAAGCCCAGCAGAAGGAGGGGGACAGTGGGAAGAGGCTGAGCCCACCCCTGCCTAGGCCCTTCACCCCTCTGCCCTCTCGGACTAAGGACTCTTAGATGGAAGCTAAACACCTCCCCAGGAGGGATAAAGCATCCCCCCTTGTTCGGGGATCCCCACTCTTCCAGGCAGGATGAGTGTTTTTCAGGTGTAATCCAGGTTCCTCACCTGGCCCACGCAGCTATCACCTGCCCAGAGTGAAAATGATGCTCCTCGAAGGTGCACAGGTCAGGTTGCTTCCACCCCCCTCCTGCGTCCTGATGTGTGCCTGGCGTTGCGTTAAGATGCTGGCATGGCTGGGGCCCAGCTATCTCCCTTCCATCAGACATGGTGATCCTGTTCCCCTTCCTCTGGTCATAGTTCTGCTTCTGAAGCCAGTGTCCCCAGTCCAAGCCCGGGCTGGAGAGTGGCAGTGGCGGGTGCACCTGGGGCCACCGAGGGGCTGGGATGAGGAAGGGGTCCTGGCAAGACAAGGGCCTCTGAGAGGCAGAGGCAGAGGGCCCCTGAGGGAGGGCGGAGTGGGGCCAGGAAGGGCCTTGTGGGGAGAAGAGAGGCCCCAGGTGAGAAGAGGGGCAAGGAAATGGGAGATATTCTGGGGAGACAGAGAAACGAGGAGCTCCATTCTGGGTGCTTCCATCCTCCCCAGGCCCCTTGGGGCTGTTCCCCTCCTGTCCTCACAGGGGTGCCCTGGAGGGGGCCAGGATTTGGACTCCTGAGGCCCAGTGGAATGCAGTGAAGCTCTGACTTCCCTGCTGGGGGCAGGGGGCCCAGGCCGATCCTCTCTGGATCTTAGCACCCTGCACAGGCCTGGACCCCTCAGCAGCTCAGGAGAGGTTTGCCTAGGTGAATGGAATGTGCCACCGGGCCACCACCAGGAGGCACTTTTGTCCCATCTGCCTTGAATCAGCTCCTAGTCCGGAGGAAGGGAGAATGCGGGCGCTGCTGCACAGCACTGAAGCCCCCCACCCCACAGCCGGACGTTCCAGAGGGGGCTCACCCAGGCCCCCGAGCTCATGTCCAGGACTAAGCTTGGGTAGTGGACTGTTCAGACAGCCTCCTCTCTCCCTGGGCCCGTGCACTCTGAATAGGAAGTCTAAAGGGATGGTCTCCATGCCTGAGCCCACCTCCCGGTGAGGGTGGGCAATCTCTCCTCCCTCTCCTCCTTTGATCCAGTGGCATGTTTCCTGGATCTCGGGTAGCCATCTGTGGGCTAGAGATGGGCGGTCTATTGGAATCTCTGTTTCTGCTGACTCCAGGCCAGAGCATCCTTGTAGTTTTCAGAGCTTTGCATACTGATCAGCAAGGAGCTTAGCTGGCTCTAGGGCCAGGTCCAGAGTGACAGGGCTGCCGGGGGGAACTGAGGCTTGGAGGCCTTGCTCTTCTGCCCTCTCCTTCCCTCTGTGTGGTTGTGCGGTCATGGGCTCCAGACTCTCAGCGGCACAGGCACGGTGTGCTCGGGCTCACGGTTGCTGGTCCCTCAGCCTGGAACCCCCACCAGGCTCCCTTCCCCTGAGTCCTGCTGCCCTTCAGGGTCCAGCTGGCCTGGCCCTCCTCCTGGGGACCTTCCCAAAGCCCGGGACTAGGTGGGACCCTCAGTTATGACCCCCTTCACAGCAATTCTCACGTCTGTAATTTCCCATTGCAGATCTCTGTGCCCTGCTAGGCTGTAAGCCCTGTGAGGCATGGATTAGGGCCAGGGCCCCATTTTAAACAAACAAACAAACAGCTTGGTTGAGATATAATTCACATGCCATATAATTTGCTCATTTATTTTTTATTTTTATTTTTAAAAAGTTTTATTTATTTATTTTAGAAAGAGAGCGAGCGCAAGCAGAAGGAGCAGCAGAGGAGGAAAGCATCTCAAGCAGACTCCCCTCTGAGCATGGAGCCCGACTCGGGGCTCCGTCCACAACCCTGAGATCAGGGCCTGAGCTGAAACCAAAAGTCAGATGCTTAACCGACTGAGCCACTCATGTGTCCCTATAATTTGCTCATTTAAAATGTACAGTTCAGTGGTTTTAGTATATGCTCAGACATATGCAACCATCACCATAGTCAAATTTAGAACGTTTTCACCACTTCAAAAGGAAACTTTTAGCTATAATCCCCCACCCCATCTTCTCTCTCCAGCCCTAAGCAACCACTAATTTGCTTTCTGCCTCTATGGATTACCCTATTCTGGATTTTCATGGGAATGGAATCATAGCATATGTGATCTTTGTGTCTGGCGTCTTTCACTTACCATGGTGTTTTCAAGGATCACCCATGTGGTAATGTGTGAGTACTTCATTCCTTTTCATGACTGAATAATATTCCATTGTGTTGCTATACTACATTTTGATTATCCATTCACCCACTGATGGACGTTTGGATGGTTTCCGCCTTCTAGCTGTTGTGAGTAATGCTGCTATGAGCATTCACATACAGGTTTTTGTGTGGACACATGTTTTCATTTCTCCTGGGTGAATATCTAGGAGTGGAATGTCTGGGTCCTATGGCAGCTCTCTGTTTAACGTTTTGAGGAACCGGCAGAATGTTTTCCAAAGTGCCCACACCATTTTACAGTCCTTACTGTGGGCTCTAAGTCCTGTGTCTGTTCTGTCTGCTGAGTAAGTCAACCTTGATTGGAACTGTCTTGTTCATCACTGTCACCAGCCCCTGGGTGGCCTGACCCAAAGCAGGTGCTTGATAAATATATATTGAATGAATGAAAAAGTGGATGAAAGCCTCCTTTTGAATATACTGTCCTCGACTTCCTCCCAGACTCTATCCTTACAATCTTCTCTGTGAACCTCTCTCTGACCCCCTTTCTAGACATAATCATTAGTTGCCTTTTCCTGTTGCTCCCATATTCTCTGCCTCTCATTATCTATGACTCCTCTGGGAGGCCAAGAGCCCCTCTGGGGTCAAGAGAGGGTATTAGTCACCTCCGTATCACCAGCTTCTAATGCAGGGATTGGTACAGGATAGATGCTCTGCATGGGACCATGGGGGGAGGGGAGCTACACCCTAACACTCAGGAGCCACAAGGGGGAGTTTGTGGTGGGGGGATTGTTACAGGGGATCAGTGAGGCAACAGGAAGGTTTTGGGGGCCCCACAGAGGGTAGAACTGCTACTACCAAGTCTCATCTCCAGGTCTTGGGGCTCCCTAGGAGGGAGAGGGGACTAGAAGTTTCTCCTCCCTGGCTGGACTGGTGCCCATCTGCACAGCTTTCCCCAGGCCTGCACCTGACCTGCCCTGAGACTGGTCCGGGATGGGGAGGCTGCTAAGTATCAACATAATTCGGGCCCCCACAGGCTTTCTCTAGGACACGGGCAGGGGACCATGTGGTGAGGAGGCCTACGTGTATAAGGCCATGGTTTTTAACATGGCAAGTGACTTGCAGTCTATTGGGGTGTGATATGCAGGTTTTAAATGCAATTTGTATGGATCCACATTTATTCCACAGGCTGTTTGCAAATCATGCATATGTAGCTTTTCCATGAGTATGATAACCTTCATTTCCACTCCCAAGCCCTCCCAGCTCCCAGCTCCCAAAGGCTGCTCAATGGTTCCCCTCCAGCCTTCTTGTACCCCACAAAGCCAAGTGAATAATCTGGATTCCTGCAGCCTGGGAACAGTCAGTTTATTGGGAACAGACAAGCCCAGAGGCTTATGACAGAGATGGAGGCTCCCTGGGTGGGTGGGTTCCTGCAGGATGCAGCGCTAGGGGCCTCTGGGGAGATGGGGTCAGCGCAACACATTCTGTGCAGCCCCTGAGCCAAAGCCTCCCAGTTGCTGGGCAGCCCCACATCACTATAGCCAGGAAAACATGTTCATATCAGATGGGAAGCAAGAGGACCTAGAAGGAGAGGGCGCAGGACCAGGGGCAGGGCTGGGTGGGGCAGCGAGGGCTATGTACGGGAGGGTGGGGGAGGGTCTTGTTTCCATCGAGCAAATGGTGTCCGCTCGTGATTGTCTCTCCGTCCAGGAAGCATTCCACGTCCCCTTGCCTTTGTTTTGGCATTTGCCCGCCATCAGCTGCCAATGCAGGTCAGGAAAAAGATGTATTTTCATAGTGCGAGTCCAGCACCCCTGAGCAGGTGAATCTACTGCCCAAAGACCACCTCTCGATTCTACGTGCCAACCGAGAGGACCATGAACAGGTCTCGAGTGATCCTGAAATGGTGGCACTTGGTTTTGGAGTTCAGAATGGGATTTGATCATTGCAATAGTGCATGTGTTAGCTGGGTGTTAAAAGAAGTTCACTTAGGTGCATGAGAGACAGACAAAAGGGAGGTGGGGAACTTCCAGGGGTTGGGAGTGGGAGACTGGCTTTGTGGGCAACCTTTCAGGGGATAATCCATAAAGCAGAACTTTGATGTGTTCACCCCGAGGGCCTAGCTCAGGGTCTGCACATGGCTAAGTGAAAGGTGACTCTTGGAGATGCCTGAGGGGCGCGCCTCTCAGTGAAAACCCAAGGGAAACGTGTGGTCAATACAGGAAGGTGGGGTTTGGGAATATCCTTGTCTTCAGCCCTGGTCGGGGGACAACATCCAGGCGGGGGGCTGGCGCCCTGTCCCTGGGCTTCCAGCCTCGGGGGCCAGGCTAACATTTGTAGGAAGAGCTGCTCCCAGCCCCTAGCTTCATGCTGGAACCCCGCCCGCTCACACAGCCCAGCAGCCCCTGGGGCTCGCAGGGGATGTAGACTTCACCGGTGCCCACGACACTGCAGCCCCCGCTGGTCTTGAGGACCCCGGTGCCCCCTGGGCAGTAGTCGGTCCTCAGCATGGGTGTGCTGACCACACACGGCTCGTAGAGGACTGCGCCTTTGGAGCTGCTCACGGCTGTGGGAACAGGGAGGGATGCTCAGGGTCCTGCAGCGTGTGGCTCGAAGGGCATGGCCCTGAAACCTCTCAACCAGGCCGTGCCCCCACCTGCTGCCACTCACCAACAACGACACTCCCATTCCAGCCACCCGCTTCCCACACCAGCCACAGAAAGTGCTTAGAAGCTCTCCTCTTTCTCCAGGGCCTTGGCTTCTGCTTCATGCTCTCAGTTTCTACTTGTCTGAACCTGCTTCAAAACTGCTTTCTTCAGAGAGGCACCCCCTTGTCATGATGGTTCCCGGCAGCTTCCAGGCCCCAAAGCACTGAGGCCCAGCTGCATCTCTGCTCCTAATATAATTCTGACTCCCAAAGTTAAGTACAGCCCCTCCATCTGACCAGGAGCTCCTGGCAGACAGAGTTCTTCCCTGGGGTGGGGAGGGCATGCTGATGTCTGGGCCCGGGGCGGTGTGGTCTGTCCTTGTTGGCTTGATCAGTCCCTAGGACCCCAGAGCCCCAGGGGAGTGCGCATCTACTCACAGATATTCACGGGCCCAATGCCTTCACACAGCCTGGAGGGAGAGGAAAGAAGACACAGGTAACTGCATGGAGAACAAGGTGGATGAACGTGGGGCACCCCTCCTCCTGCCCATGCCACCGCCACTACTGAGCACTACGTTCAGGGGGAGGGCCTGCGGATTCTGGGCCGTTTGGGACTTTCCCTGACTGCAGGACAGGCAATCCCACCCGCAGCCGCAGCAGCGACCAGAGGGAGGAGGGAGAATGTGCCCTTGGTGCGCAGCCCGGACTCACCTGTGCTCCTCGCCCTCCAGCAGCCGCCTGTAGGTGGCGATCTCGATGTCCAGGCCCAGCCTGGAGTTCATCACCTCCTGGTACTCCTTGAGCAGGCAGGCCATGTCCTGCTTGGCCTTCTGCAGGGCCTCCTCCAGCCCCGCCAGCTTGCACTTGGCATCACTGAGGGCCGCCTCGCCCTGCTGCTCCGACTGGGTCACTGCGGCCTCCAGCTTGCAGCGCTGGGGGAGAGGGCACAGCAAGGCATTACTGGGGGCCCCGGGAGCCCTAGGCTGACTCTCAGAAGAACAGGGAGAACATGGTCATTGGGAGATAATAAAAAATACATATATTGGTCTCTGCCCCCAGTTCCTGGCACAGAACTCCTAAATCCTTGTAATTTCCCAAGTGATAAAGAGCATTAGGAGCACCTTCTGATTTAATATTTGGTCTTTGACCCTGGGTTCTGACACAGAGTTCTCTAATCCTTTGGGATTCCTGGATGCTGGCAACGTCTTTTGTTCTAATGAGGTGACTCTGGGTGAGTCCTCGATGGCTCCTGGATGGGGACTGGTCACCAGAAAAACCAAGCCATGACTAGAAACGGGATTTTCAGCCCCACCCACCCATTACTGGAGAGAGGGGAGGGGCTGGAAATGGAGTTAATAATTGATCATGCCTAGGAGGGGAGACCTCTATAAAATCCCCTAAGTATGGGGTTCACATGGCTTCCAGGTTGGTGAACATGCAGAGGTGCTGGGACATTCATGTGCCCAGAGTGTGGCATAGAAGCTCCGTGTCCTTCCTGCCTACCCTGCCCTATGCGTCTCTTCTATCTGGGTGTTCATCCATGTTCTTTATCATAGCCTTTTATAACAAACTGCTAAAGAGTAAGTAAATTGTTTCCTGAGTTCTTTGAGCCACTCTAGCAAATTAATCGAACCTGAAGAGGGGATCATGGGAACCTCCGATGTACAGCTGATGGGTCAGAAGCGCAGGTGACAACTTGGACTCGTGGTCAGCATCTGAAGTGGGGGCAGCGGGGTGGGACTCTTACCCTGTGGGATCTGACGCTCTCTCCAGCTAGATAGTGTCAGAGTTGAGTTGAACTGTAGGACACCAGCTGGGGTGGCATAATTGGCTGGGTGAATAGCTTTGTGAGTGTGGGTTAGGAGGAGGAAGGAGATTTCCTTCACAGTCATGGGGACATGCCAGATTCAAAGCTGCTGTGCCTCTCAGCCTAGGATTGTGACATCTGGTTCCTTCTGAAATGTCGGACCACTTCTGTCTATAACACCTCAAGGAGATCTGAGCAATTTCTTTGGGGCTAATAGATTTGAAGGGTCTGGCTGGTCTTCACCAGCCTAGGAGGACAAAGTGGGTCTGCATTTATGGACTCCTGGGAGTCATCTGGAATTTCAGGATCACAGGACTGGAGTCTTTGGGTTAGAAGTGGCCATGGCAGCCATCTTTTCTGTGCCCCCGACGAGGGGAGCACCCTTGCTATTTCATCTGGGACTGAAAGTTGCCTAGAGTTTCTCGGGACCTTGCTGTTTCCCTAGGCTGCTGCTGCTGTTGGTCAGCTTTCGTAGAAAGGGCTTGTTCCCTCATAAGCGAGGGGCACAAGTTCGTGCCCACTTCCAGGTGCTCCCAGGGAGAACGGACGTGCCCCCAGGACCAGCAGTGAGCCAGCCTGGGATGGGACCTCACGACCATGGCTTTCTGGCCTCACCTGGGCTTTCACATTCTCAATTTCTTGCTGAAGCCGCTGGATCAGCTTTTTCATTTCCAGGATCTCATTCTTGCGGTTGCGGAGGTTGTCACCATGGCTCCCGGCTGTCAGCCGCAGCTCCTCATACTGCCGGGAGAGGGACAGGCGGGTCAGAGCCCTGGGCACCCACACCCACACGGCGGCGCCTTGCAGCCCCCTGTTCTCACCATCCGGAGTCTCTCCTCCAGGGATTTCCCAGCTCAAGGCTCTCTGGATTCTTATGCTTGTTCTGCTCCCCATCCCCTTTCTATTTCTGGTCAATTTTGGGGTCCTTTTCTGGGCTGCTTCTTATTTCCTTCCCCAGCCCTGAATGTTCAGGCTTATTAAATGCTCCTCTAAGCTCTCCTTTTCTCTGTTTAGCTGTTCTGTGGCTTGTCTTTTTCTCCCTAGCCCAGAGCCCCAGGGTCTTCTGAGGGCTCCTTCCCCTTTAGAGTTCCCTCTGGACCTTAGAAGGGGTTTCTGTGCTCAGCCTGGGATGCCTGACAGATCTGGGAGTGAGGACAGACCACATTTGCCTCACCAGGGTGGGTATCTTCCTATATTCTCCTTCAAAACAATAGAAAACAAAATGCAGTGTTACTTCCTACTTTGACTTAACATTTTCTTAAACTTTTGCTGCTCCAAATTCAATTTCTGAATATGTTTTATAGATTTACATCTATAGATTAAAAACAATTGGCCAACTTTTCTGCATATAATGGATGGGAGCATTTTGCATAGAGAAGGCAAAACAAGTGATAAGCAAATCACTCTCTTTGGCTGTTTTGTCATTTGGCTGTTGTGACAAAGCCTGCAGCTGCCTTAGCAATATGTGCTCTCCTCATCTTCCAACAGAATTCTGCTTTTATTTGGGGTGGCAGTGAGCCCAGATAAGAGAATATTTCTTGGCTTTTTCATTAATGAGATCTATTGGTAACGCTTCCAGGAAAGCTGTTTAAAGTGGGGGATGACCCAGTTGGCGTGTTTCTTTTTCCTTGTGTTCTTCCTGCCTGGAATGAGCATGTGAGATTAGTGATATGGCAGCCTTCTTGGGACGTGAGGCAACCGTGAGGATTACAGCAATGTTAAGGATAGCAGAATAGAAAGCGAGCAGGAGCTTGTGTCCCTGACGGCAACAGAGAACTCCCGTGTCATCTGTGGGCAGTCTATTTCTGTAACCTCTTTGAGGACAGGGATGGTGTGACTCTTAGTATCCTCACAGTGCCACACACCTCAGTAAGGCCATCCTTCCCTGGCCACCCTATTTAAAACCTCATTCCCACAACACTCCCTGCACTTCATGCTGATTGATTTTCTTCAAAGCGCATGCCACCATCTAACGTACACCCACCTACTGATTCACTTTGTGTATTGTCAGCCCCTCCACCCCCCCGCCCCGTCCTCTAGAATGAAAGTGACACATAGGCAGGGTTTGCTGTCTATTCAGTCCCCTGCTGGAATCCAGCATCTAGAACAGTGCCTGGCATATGATGGTTGCTCAATAAACACTTGTTGGATGAAGAAATGACCGAGCGAATGAATGCTTCGTGTCTTTCGCCGACAGGGTAGACGAGACGGAGATGATAATATTTGCGAAATCAAATTGCCCTTGGGAGTATCAATCTCCCTCCCAGCAAGCCCCTAATTCCCTCTGTCTGGGGCCGCTTTAATGACCGCTCCTGCCCTACCATCAGTACCCACTGCACCATTAGCCTCCCTCGCGCCCTGAAGCCCAGGGCCCTCTTTGCAGTCATTGCCAATTAGTGCTTCTCGAGTACTGCCTAGGGGAACACTTCCAGTGTCGGTGCGTGGGTAAAGCTGGGACGCCCCGGCACCCTGATGACAGGCCTGGGCTGCCCATGGGGTCCCCTCCCACATCCTCTGCAGGGACCGGCCCCGGAGCCTGGCAGAAACAACAGGACCCAGGGTTTACGGGATTCCCTGTGGTTGTGGTGTGAAGCGGCCCTCATTATCTTCTCACTCACTCCCTAGGGGAGGGGGGGTCTGGGGTCCCAGCCCGGCCCTGCCTGGGCCTCACCCGGCTCTGGTACCAGGCCTCGGCTTCGGCTTTGCTGCGGCTGGCGATGTCATCATACTGGGCCTTGATCTCGGCAATGATGCCTTCCACGTCCAGGTCCCGGCTGTTGTCCATCTTCACAATGACGGAGGTCTCGGAGATCTGAGACTGGAGCAGGCAGATCTCCTGGGTGGGGGGCAGGTGGGAATGCGTGAGCATTTAGAGGATAAAGGTGGAGCGGGGGAGGGGGAAAGCAGCTCTGACCTTCCCAGAGCAGATTTGCACAGGACTTTGCAGAGCTGTCCTGAGCCTTCCATCACCAACCTGTTCTTCATCCCCCCTCTAGTCACGCAGACCCAAGAGCCAAGGTCTGGGCCCTCTGACTTCTGGGGGTCTCACTGCCTGAGAACCAGCTGCCCGTGCTGATTTCTTCCAGTGCTCACTTTTGAGGCAGCTTGCCCCGGACTGTACCCGCTGGCCGGAGCTCTCCCACTCCATCATGCCCACGGCACTGGCCCCTGACCGAGCCCCTGTGGGCAGTGGGGCTGCAGGTACCTCCTCATACAGGCCTTTTAGAAAGTCGATCTCCTGGACCAGAGCCTCTGCGTTGGTCTCCAGGTCAGCCTTCATCAGGAAGGCCGTGTCCACATCCTGCGGCCAGAGCAGGGACAACGATAACTGGGGCCAGGGGAACGTGTAAGAGCCACCCTCTCCTCCCACTGGGCCACCTCCCAGGCAAGCCAGTGGCTGGTGTGGGAACCCCATGTAGGCGCATGCGGAAGTGAAAAGGCGACAAAGCCAAGGATGGAGGGAGGAGCCCCAGGCCCAGGACCCCATGCCTGGGCCTGGCACCCTGATAGGGAAGGATCTGACAGAGTGGGTTTTGAAGGAGCCTTGAATACACTTCTCAGAGCCCTCTGTGTGGTGCATGGGCCATAGAACACCTCGGTGTCTATCTGAGAAACCATCGCTATTGTTTTCAGCTTTTGTGGTTGGAGTCAGAGGTTTTGTTTGATTTTTGATTGGGCATTACCTCTATCTCCAACTTCTCGGGCAGGTGTAGACACAACCCTAACCGGGTTGGGCCCACATGAGTTGGGAGGTGGAGGCCAGGTTGATCACTGCCCTTCTGCAAGAAGTGGGGAACGGCTGGCTTTCCTCTGTCCCAGGGTCGGTAGGGTCGGCCCTGGGCTCTGAGGAGGGGAGAGGCCCTGCTGGGGGGTGGGTGGGCTGCGGACACGTTTGGATTCGGTCAGGGGCTGAGTGTGGTGAGGCCACCTGGGCCAGCTCAGGGGGCCTTCTCTCTCCCTGTGCCGCCCTCCCTCACCTTCTTCAAGGCGACAAACTCATTCTCAGCACAGGGCCGCAGGGAGAGCTCCTCTTCATACCTGGTGGATGGGCAGGAAAAAATATTTTAGTCTGGCTTGGGGATTCAGAAGTAGCCTTGGTATACAGCCTGAGGGAGGGAGCCTGGGGGGCAAATCTGCCTCTCACTGACTTAATGCCCTAAGGAGTCGCCAGGCCTGGCCCCCGTCGTCACTGGACACCTCCAGCCCCTCCAGCCACCCAGGACAGATGGTTGTCATCCTAGCCTCTCGTTAGCCACTGTGCATGCTGACCTCCCTCCCCACTCCCTAGTAGCCTGTTCCTGTGATTAATCATCTTCTGGGAAGTCCTTCTTAAGGCCACTTTCATTCTATCTTGCTGTGAAGGAAGCCCACATCATCTAGTTGTTTCTTCTGGGAAGGTGGTGAAGAGTTGGCTGCCTTCTCTGAGTTGTTCTCAGATTTGGCTGCAGACACTGAAACCCCAGCCTGCCCTGTGCCCTGCCCGTCAGTGGAGGTCTGAGCCTGGCCTCTACTTGCAGAGGTAGCAATTACCCACTTTACCAGAGCCGTAGAGACAGCCTGGCCACCTCTAGGCTCCGAGGGAGCTCCTCACCCACTCCCTGTCTCCCTGGGCAATGGAATCAGGGCCAGGGCATTCAGTCTGGCTGGGATGACTCAGTCTGATAAGTGATATTGATCCATTAACATCCTCACTGTGCTTCCTGACGCCCATCCTTCCTTATTCCAGCAGACCTCGGCCTCAGCATGGGCCCTGGGAGCTGGAGCCTTCTACCTGGGCGTGAATCCCAGCTCGGGCAGGTGCTAGTCATGTGACTTTGGGGAAGGGACTTGGGTGAGGGACTTCTCTGTGCCTCAGCTTCATCATGTACAGAATGAGAATGACCCTAGTCCAGCCTCACGGAGCTGCAGTGAGCTAATGCATGCACTGGTTAGTGTCTGCCAAGCGCTGGGCTGCCCTGGCACGGGGTGCAGGCTGCATAAGCGTTGGTTGTTACTATCAAACCAGCATTTGGTGTCATCCTTCTTCCCCCCGCTTTCCCCGTCCAAAGTCTCCATCGTGAGCTGCAAACCACGTCTCCTGCCCACCTTGTATGTTACCCGCCAAGAAAGGCATTGCTCCGGCTGAGTGGGCTGGCCTCGCCACATCTCGCCTGTCACGGTCTGCTTCAGTGGTCTTCTCTCACTTGGCACACTCTGGCCCTTCTTGTCACCTGCTCCTGTCCCTTTCCCTTTTCTGGGATCTACTCTGGACTCCCTTTTTGTAAGGCCCAACTAGAATGAAACTTCATGGCCCCGAGCAAATGGCACCTCCTTCAGGAAGCTTTCCTGGGCCCCGTCTGCGCCCTCACTGTCTGAGCATTCTTCTCTGCTTCTGCCTTGTACCCCATCGTGACAGTTTGTGCGCATGGAGGTCTGTGCTGGACCAGGGGATCTTGAGGGCAGGAGCCAGCTCAGCACAGTGTTTGGCACCAGGAAGGCATAGGACTGACACCTGCAGCACGAGTGGCCCCCACGTGGCTGCATTCCACTGACGCACATCCCTTAGGAACTGTGGCTCTGAGCCTGCTTGGACAGCTTCTTGTCATGGAGATGTGTCTCTCTCAACCCTCCCCCACCAACATGTGCTCCCATGGACCCTGGACCCAGAGACACCCACCTAGGACCCATGAGGCCATTTATCCAGGCCTCAAGCCTCTTGCAGGCACGGGACCCAGCAGCCTGCAACCTCCTAGTTAGCATCTGTTTCTCAGCTACCTTCTCCTTGGAGGCAGGCCGGGAGCTGCCCTCAGGGAGGGCAAGTCTAGCAGGACACCTGACCTTAACCACAAGAGCTGGGGACGTAGAGCCCTGGTGGTGAGCGGAGGGGTGATGGCTTCCAGCTGTGGACTCGAGGTCCAGGAGCTGAGTATCAGGGAGTGAGGGAAAACGTGGGCCAGGTTAGCTTGGATGTGGTCTCAGGAGGTGCCGAGAGGGGCTTATCAGGAGGAAGGGGCAGTGGGAGTAAAAGCTTGGAGGGAAGAGGGTTTGGGGGCCTGTTTGCGGAATAAGACGTGGTTCTGGATCTGAACGGGGATCGATAGAAGATACAGCAGACCAAGTGGTAGAGCGGAGCCCTGGAGGGCAGGAAATGGCAGGAGAAAGAACTAGTACTACAGGGAGCTGAGGAGGGCCTTATTGAGGGAGGGTGGCGGAAAGGGAGGTGAAGACAAATACACAAGTTCAGACCTTCTACCGCGTGCTCGACTGAGTGTCAGTTTCCTGGGTGTTCTGCCTGTGTTATCCCTCTGCACTCTTGCTCTACCTAATCCATGAAGTTGGACACTTCCCACTGTAGAGATGGGGAAACCGAAGCCCAGGCTGTTGATGGAGCTTGCCTCAGGTTCCCTGGTGGGGTGAACGTGGGACACACTCACTTTTTCTTGTAGCTTTCCAGCGCGTCCTGGAGGCTGCAGAGCTCAGACTCCAGCCTGGCCCGGTCCCCTGCCACGCAGTCCAGCTGCCGCCGAAGGGCGGAGATGTAGGCCTCGAAGATGGGCTCTATGTTGTTCTGGCAGCACCTCTGCTGCTGCATGAAGTTCCACTTGGTCTCCAGCAGCTTGTTCTTCTGCTCCAGGAAGCGCACCTGCGGCCAAGAACAGGACGTCACAGAGAGCAAGGGAGCCTGGGGACCGTGGCTGGGAGACGGTAAGAGGTGACGGGGTGGGTGGGCAATGGGATCAGCGTGTGCTCTTACTCCCAACACACTGCTGCCAATGGGCTAATATTTTTAGATGAGGCTCTCGGCGTAGCCTGGCACCTGAGGATGTCTCCGTGAATCCCCTGCCCAGGGGAGCTTTTATAAGACCTTCACCTTCCACCCAGGGGTCGCACGTTGTTATGGGAGGAGTACTGTCCCAATAGGCCTGGGACAGGGCCACCTTCCAGCCCTGCCTGCCGAGCCTTGCAACCTCGGCCAACACATCCTGTCCCTTTAAGCCTCGCTCGGCTTCCTAAGGTTCCTGCTTCGTGTTGTGTCTGGGAAGCACTTCAGGAATCTTCATGCTAATGCAAACTGCTCACAGGATGCCTGGGAGTTCAGGCTTTCTTTGGTCACAGCCCAGGGGCACTCAGGGGATGTCAGATCAAAGGCTTGGTCCTAGGACTCTAAGCTCTCTCCCCCGACTCTGAGGCACCCTGCGTGGTTGCGTCCAAAACATGTCCCTGTCACGGGAACATGGAGAGCTACCCGCCAGCTTTTCCCTTTTGGTGGCTTAGAAACCGAGATGAGGAGACCTGAGTGAGCTGATCACGGCAACCCCCTTAGCCATTGGCGGAGGGAACACAGTGTCCAATCCTTGAAAGCAATCTGCAGAGGGAGAAATGTTGCCCTACTTCTGGTCGACGGCCGCATCACTGGGGCGGGGAGGAGGGGGGGAGCTCCCAGCCTCAGGAAGGTGGTGTGATGTTGCTGAAGGTCAGAGCCCAGAACTTAATGAGCTTTAAAGATAAAACTGTAAGTGAAACAGTTCCCATTTACTGAACTAAGTTTCTTTTTGGAGCACTTTTACCTATCTTACCTCCTTTGACTGCCCACCACCAAGTCCCCCTTCCCCACGGGGCAGCAGGGGCCCCGAGGCTGAGAAGTGAGAGGTTTGCACAGGGCCTCAGGACAACAGTCAGGAGTGGAGCCAACACCAGGGCCCAGGCCTCCTGACTTCTGACCCAGGATTCTTTGCCCTACAGCTGGGGGCTCAGCAGAAACACTGGCTCAGCCCCTGATCCCAGGAGCCTCCCTGGGGTGTGGGGACAGGTGCAGAGGCAGCTGCTCGGAGTTCCGATTGGCCAGGTCAGTGCCTTTCAAAGGCCGCACACCACCCCTCCCTGTAGCCTTTGGGAGCTGTGGCTTTGGGGACAGCAACCGTGTGCTCCCAGTTCTGACTGCTCCATCTTCTCCTCACACCAGGCCTACTCTGGTGGCAAATCTGGGGTCACGGGGCCCATCCCTGCCTCCAGGCCCAAGGCTCTCACCCCAGCTCAGGCACTCAGAAGGCGGCTCTATTGTCACAGCCTCCTCTGCCTCGTTGGTTTTTCTTTTCAGTACCTATCATTGCTTTGGAAGTTCCTCTTGTAGTCTGACCTCAGGCAGCCCTGGTGATTTTCTCAGGTAACATTCAGAGAGAGATGACAGGAGAGTAAAAAAGAGAACTAGCAGGCAGAAAGGTCTGGTGCTGAGCCTGATTGAAGCAGCTTTCAACGATTAGGGATCATACAGTACAGGAGAGGCGGTCCATCCACCACGCCTTCTCTGTTGCCTCCCTGCCCCAGAGGCAAAGCGCTCTCTGAGTCCCATAGCCCCCCGAGCAGGGCGCCTCCCTGTTACCTTGTTGATGAAGGATGCAAAGCGGTTATTCAGGCACTTGATCTGCTCCTTCTCGTCCCTCTTCACCCTCTGCACGGCCTGGTCGATCTCCAGCTCGAGCGGGACCAGCAGGCTCTCATTGATGGTGACGGGGGCGATGCAGGCCGAGGGCCCACAGGGGACCCCCGCTCGGTATCCGAAGCCAGGCAGGCCACACCTGGAGGCCACCCGAGGCCTCCCGAAGCCCACATTGCACAGGCTCCGGGAGCCCAGGCAGCCCAGGGCGCGGAGCGCCCCCCCGCCCCCGGACCGGCATGGCCCCTTGCTCACTGCATAGTGGGTGACCATCCGGGGGAGGACAGCTGAGCAGGAGCTGAAGTTCTGACCGCCATATCTGGAGCCTGGCTGGAAGGAGCGGCAGGACATCGTGGGGGAGAGGCAGAGAGGAAGCTGGAGGGGAGAGCGCGAGGCCCGAGTTCTCAAGCCAGCCCAGCTTCCCTGCTTTTATCTCGTCGGGGGTGGTGGGCCAGACAGAGTCAAACCCCAAATCACCACTAACAGGTTTATAAGCTTGGGATATTGGCAGTTGCTAAGTACCGAGGTGGATAATTAGGGTAGCGAAGAGCAAAGGGAAGGAGCAATGGGTAGTGTTGCTGTCCTCTTTCCTAGTTTATGGGGGCGATGAAAGGGGCCAACCAGACAGACGTTTGGCATATTGGGTGGCTCAGCTTCAAGGAAAGGGGGATTTAGGACTTTATGCCATTTTGTGGTGGGGAGAGGCATGAATTATACACCCCTGTTGCCCAAGACTAGAGGCCAAATTAACTATGCTTGGGGATGCTCTATTTCCCCAAGGCTGCTTTTCTGCTTTTCTGCCCATGTGCCAGATCCAAGTGCCCTCCATAGGCTCTTGGGTGTTCCTAGAAGCTCCCTGGGAGGGAGGCTTTTGAGGTGGGAGAAGCCTCCACAAGCAGGTTGGGCCCGGCCCCTCCTCAGGCCAGGAGGGTGTTGGCTCTGGCTCAGAACCACTAAGGCTCCTGACACGGATTCTTGTCTCTGGGGCCCGTTTAGTCCAAAAAAAGCCTGCAGGGGGCTCAAGAGGAGATGCTTTGTGCTGGAGGAAGGGAGAGGAAGAGATGCTTTCCCCAAGACCCTTTGGACCCTCAAAGATGCATTGATGTCAGCCATTAGGTTGACACTATTGTGTCACTAGCCGTTTGCCTTTTGTCCCTACTCCCCGAGTAGACAGAGCCTGCCGTAATCTGAGGACATTTCCGGGGACCGTTGTTGCCCTCAGGAATTGCTCAGATGGATGAGGGATACCGGCTCCCTTCCCAGCACCCAGGTCACAGCTCTTTGGAGATGCTTGAAATACCCACCGTCCCTAATTCCCTTCCCTCTCCCTTTCCATCAGTTCTATCCATGAGACCTCTGCAGTTGCTGACTGTCTTTCCCTGCCATACTGGCTTTTTTCCCAGGTCACAATTAAGCCAATGATAATAATAATAATAATAATAATAATAATAATAATAATAACATTTATTGGGCGTTTACTGAGTGCTGGGACCACGTCAAGCTCTACACCCACGATCTCATTTAATTGCATGACGGCACCATGATGTAGTTTCTGCTTTCCAGATGAAGAACGTAAGGAGCAGAGTGATTAATTAAGTACCCCGAACCACGCAGCGCATCTGTGGTAGGCTGGGATTCGATCCTATTCTTTCTGTCGTCACCGTGCTCTGCCGCTCTGATGGAGAGAAGCTTGGTTGAGAATGGGGGTCTCCTGCCGATATGCACTATGTCTTCTGTGATCCACCTGAAGATTAGGAGCCTGGAGCTCCACACTTTCGGTCTAACTGTTCTGTTTCACTGTCCCCTTCTTCTTAGTCTTGACTTTGGGTCCTAGAATGCTGGGGAGGGAAATTGGGGCTTGGGCGGGTCAGGGCTGTCACAGGAGGCCATGGGCAATGGTGGGAGGCAGAGGGGAGGTGGGGTGGGTCTTGTTGCATGATGGCAGGAGAGGGGGATTCCCATTCCGTCTTGGGTTAAGCATCACAGAAGTGGGCCTAGGAGACGGTGTTAGAGGGGGTGGTGACAGTAAGAAGCCAGACCGCAGAGTACCCCTCACCACTCCAAGGCCAGAGCATGGTGCAATGACATGTTGGGTCCCCGGGAGCTTGGGACCAGAGCTGGGGGTCAGCGAGTAGGATGGTTGGCTGGATCTGTTGTGGGCGGAAGGCACCTGCTTCCAGAGAACACCGGTTCCAAGGCCGCCCTCTGAATGTGAGAGAAGACACGGACTCTACTAAGACCTAGAGAGCTCAGTGACACTTTATTGAAGTGATATCAGGAAATAGGCAGGCATGTGGAGCAGGCAGTTCAGGAGGGTTTGAGACGATCAGAGCAGGGTGACCTTTTTTCTGACTTCATATCTCTCCTGTCTTCATGTCCACAACTGGCAGCCAGGCCCTGCTGGCCTTTGGAATGCATTTTGGTCTTGAATGCATGGCAGGTCTGTACCTACACGGCTCCCCTCTTCCACCACTCCTCTACCTCTGCTCCCTTCCCAGGCCGAACAAGCATCCTCTGAGAGTGAGGAAAGATGCTGGAGGAAGGACTGCCTGTCTCCCGAGTCTGCCTTCTTAGGCTTTCCCTGTGGGGCAGGGGGTTTGGTGGACTGTCTTAAGAGTGTCAGTTCTAGCCAGGCCTGGGGCACAGACAAAGCCGCACTGCAGACATGTCAGAGACAGGGAGATAGAAAAAGAAAGATCAGGAGAGAGGGAGCAGGGGATATATTGCCAAACGGATGAGTGGGAGAGGAAGAAAAGAGAGAAGTGAAGGAGCAAAGGGGGAGGGGTGGAGAGAGGAGACACACAGGGTGGTGGCAGCGGAGGAGAACAAGGAGGGAGGGGGGAAAGAGCAAGGTAAGAAGGAAAGAGAACTTTCCAGAAAAGAGACATGGCTACCACAGAGCAAGGAGAAAGACTCCTGAGCCTGGAGGATTGTTCTGCGGGAGGATTCTCCCAGGGCCATTCTAACAGTCTGACTGGGCTCCTTTTCCTGGTGCCTCTGCCGCCCTCCAGCAGCTCTTCCCACGCCTGGCCTGAGCCTGCCTCCCTCCCACTCAGCAGCAGGGCGGTTCTGTGTGGGACGCTAAATCTAATATTGGCTTAAATGAGGCAGATTTGAAAGGAATTCGGCTATGAACTATCATGGAATGTAGCCCCAGGCCATGGAGAACTTTTGTGTTCTTGATAAAATCATTCTATTCTAGTATGAATAAGCGACTTGGTCATATTTTGAAGGGTGTTGATTTCTTATTCCAATATTCTGTTGGTGGGAGTTCTCAGGGGAAGTGGCTGGGGGCCTGGCAGGGGGCAAGACGGAAGGAAGTGAGGACACAACATGCCCGTTGGGTTGGCAGCCTTCCCTGGTCGGAGGGGGCCTGCAGGAAAGGGTCCTGTTTGCGGCGAGAGAGCCCACGCATGGGAACTCTGGCCTAGACTACACGCAACTTCTTTGGGGGCACCAAGGTCAATTCTAAGCTCCCCCCTCTCCCATAAAGGACGGTGGGTGCTGTGGATCTGGCTCCGGTGGGAAGAGGAAGACCCTACTGCACCCCTGCTCTGGAAGCTGCTGATGGGCTAAGTCCTAGCCCAGGTCTTGGCGCAGAGCAGTTGAGTGGGCGTTAGTTGGAGTGGATGCCTGGGGACCCTGGAGGGCTCTGGGATAAGGAGCAAGGGGGGGTACCTCTGTGGGGACACGTCTGGAGGCCGAGGGATGGACAAGGTGAACTTAGAACCCACAGGCCATTCCCCACGCCTCCTACTGTTGATTTTGCGCATGGGGCATCAGCAAAGCGGCAGGCCTTAGGGCTGGGGACCGGGCGGAGCCTGAGGGGGGCGGCAGCCCAGGCGGGCGGGCCCTTTAGCTCCTGTAACTCTTCTTGGTGGACGCCGTCTTGGAGATGACGCGCATGCTGGAGCTGCTGCCGCCCATGCTGCGGCTGCTGGTAGAACTGAAGCCGCCCCCGGAGCCGTAGCCCAGGCTGCCGCTGTAGCTGCCGCCTCCGGCCAGGCAGAGGCCGCCGGCCGAGCTGTAGCCTGTGCCCCCGCTGGAGGAGACCACGGCTGTGGAGAGAAGGCACAGGGCACCGCTAGCAGGCTCCTCCGGGTCCCCGGGAGCCCCCCTCCCTGGCTCTAGGCCCAGGAGGGCTCCCTCCCTCAGGGCTTCCTCAGGGAACAGGAATCTCCTGGGGCCAGGGGCCAGGGTCAGAGAGGGTGGGCATGGATCCGCCGCCCCAGCGTGAGCGTCTATATAGTCCATCGCGCTCTTCAAAGCTCTTTCACAGCTGTGACCATGTTGATCTCACCAGACCTGAGAGGACACCATTACTAGGACCACCTCCACTTCCCAGAGGGAAAATGGAGGTGCAGAGACATCAAGGGCCAAGCCCGGGGTCACACCTGCCGTGTCCGTTCCTCAGCTGCACAGGGTTCTCATACCGGACGGGGCATGAGGTCTCGTGTCCTGGGTAGGAGCGTAGGCTCCCATGCTGGAAGAGGCCCGAAGGCCATCCGGGTGAACCTCCCCCAGTTGCAATCACCTCTGACACGTCACCGAAAGGCAATGGTTTATAGTAGCCGCCCAAACACGTTCAGTGAGGGGGAGCTCACTACCGTGGGACGCAGCTCCCCACAGCCTGTCAAACGTTTGAAGATGCCTCGTTGACCTCCCCTCTCTGTCCAGTTCTCCAGCTGAAGCATTCTTGTTCCTTTTATCAACTGGTTTCAAGCTCTCCCCCATCCTGGGTTTCTGGCCTTCCTCATGTGCTCTGAGCCACCAGGGGACTAAGGAGACTCTCCTTCTCATGCCCAGGAGTCGCCGCTCCCTGAACGTCCCTCACCCTGCGGGGTCATTCCTGCTCTCCCCTCTGTGAGCTGAGGCCAAGCCATGCTCGACTTGTTCCATTAATTTGCTTCAATTCTAGATATGATTCTTTCCTTTTAACCAGTTTACTAGCCTCTTGTTAGTTGTGTGAGTTTGAATCCTGCCAGAACTAGCTAAGGAATCGCATTCAGGCTGCAGACCCATCACTCTGCGTGTTGTCCTGTCCTGTGACTGGGGTCCTCTGGGGGCCAGAGTGGAGTCTTTCCTGTGGACAAGGGACCCCACCGGGACTGGCCCTGGGTGGTGAGGTCTCACCACAAGTCTCTCTTGAGTCCACAGAAAGGAAAGGCCAAAGAAGAGGGGGTCTCCACAGAGCCCTTAGGAGGGTCTTAATGACATCCCTGGCCATATCTATCACCAACTCCTTGTTAGTGATGCTAGTGCTTCTGTTTTGATGCCCACTTTTCTATTTTCCCAAGACATTTACTCACAGATGTTCACGGATCCGACGCCTTCCCCAGTGAGTCTGTTGCGGGGGTGGAGAGAAAGAGACATTTCATTTGCTGAGAAGTTGAAGAGCCCTGGGCTCTTGTATTTGCAGCCATCAGCACAGAGCGCTTACGGCGTGCCAGGCCTGTGCTTAGCAAGCCTTTTGTTCATCTAGCTACTATGAATCTGCGGGGGGGAATCTAGAAGAGAGACCAAATCAAAATACATAGAGAAACGGGGAGAGGGATGTGTGTTCACTAGGTGGAGAGGGACATTCAGACTGTAGGCATCTCTGGGCAAACATGGAGCCCCTGAGGCCCATCCCCAGTGTGGCCTGGGGGCTGGGCAGGAATGGCCCTGCTTATGGCCTTCCAGATAGTCATGGGTCACCTCTGCCTGACATTGTCACCCTGACCCTCTGCCCCAGGTCTAGCAGCAACAATGGGAGAGGCTGAGACTGCAGGGTGCCTCTGGGGAGCTGCTGCATCTTAACCTTGTTTCCGGCTTTGGAATTTCTATCTGGGGCCTGACATTCGGGGGCTCTTGGTGTCTGTGGCGTGGGTGCTCTAGTGGGATCTGTTTGAGCCATGGTGGGAGCCATGGTACTTGAGCAGCCATGGTCGGGGAAGGCCCCCTACCTGCACTCCTCGCCCTCCAGCAGCTTGCGGTAGGTGGCGATCTCGATGTCCAGGGCCAGCTTGACGTTCATGAGCTCCTGGTACTTGCGCAGCTGCCAGGCCATGTCCCGCTTGGCCTTCTGCAGAGCGTCCTCCAGCTCGGCCAGCTTGTGCTTGGCGTCCTTGAGGGCCAGCTCCCCGCGCTGCTCGGCATCCACAATGGCGTTCTGGAGCGTGGCGCTCTGCCGGGGGTAAAAAGGAGTTTGTGAGGTCGCCCACAGAGAATGCAGTAAGATGTGTGTTTAAGGTTAAAAATATGGGAGAATTTCCTGAAATGCATTTCAAGCAAAGGAGGTTGGAGCTTATTATCTTTAAAAATAAGATTAATTGCTGTCCTTCTTGGATAATTTAGCCATAACGGAGAAAATGATTTTGGGAGAGTCCTTTCCGATGCCGCACTTCTCTGCATAGTTTTGCCTTGTATGCCCCCGGAGGACAGACCCTTCCCTTGAGGAGCAGCTGTTGGGCAGATCTCAGAAAGAAGGTCCCCACCCCCCTGGTGGGGCGGGAGACTGCACAGTTACATTCCTGGACGGTCACTCATCGGGGGAGGCTTCTCTCTGCAGGGGCCGAGTTGGGACCAAGCCCAGGTCTGCCGGTGGGCAGGGGCATCTATGGGATGTCTGCTGGGAGCTCAGCCTTACCTGCTTCTTCAGGTTATCAATCTCGGAGCGCAGTCTCTGCATCATGCGGTTCAGCTCGGAGATCTCCATCTTGGTGGTGTGGAGGTCATCCCCATGCCGGCCGGCAGACCGCTGCAGCTCCTCGTACTGGGGGAAGGGGATGGTCAGGCCAGAGGCGAGATGGCCGTGGCTTCCCAGGGCCCAACAGGCTTCCAGGGTGCTGCTTGGAAGTGCCTCCCTTTGTCCCCACTGCTGCTTTCCATCAGATTCCATCTGCACTGTCTCTTGGCTCTGCCCCTCGCTCTCCATGCCTGCAGGCCCCACCCCACAGCTGGACCCATCCTGTGTCTGGTCTCTCATCCTTCCCCCTCCACATCAGGAATCTTATCCTCACAAGCTCAGCAGCACACAGGGTGCCTGTCAGTCTCTGATTTTTAAGCTTTTTCATATTTGTGGCTCCCCCGCTCAGAGTGTTTGCTCTCTAACCTGGAAAATCTCATTGTGTGGCCCATGTCGAGACTTTGCTCCCAGCCCCTTGGCCACCACCAGCTGCACCTCCCTTCCCTGGATCCAGGAGGCTGAGACTTGCTCTTGTTCCTCCCTTCCCTCTCTGGCTCCTGCTGGCTGGTGCTGTCCAGCTGTCCCTTGTTGGCTTCTATCGGGCATTGGAGATGTGTCCATCCTCCCCCTCACAGAGGATTGACCACCTCCTGCCTTCATCTGGTTGCTCCCCCAGGTCCTGATGGTGCTGCCCGAGGGGTGCTCCCGATAGAGGGTAAGCCCCAGGCTGAATTCATCCCTTTGACCCATCAGACTGGGACACCTGACAGAATAAGCTCTTACCTAATTTGCCTTTGAAATCCCAGTGCTCTAAGATTGTTTCCTGGACTTGACCTTGACGCCTCACCTTGGTCTGGTACCGGGACTCGGCCTCAGCCCAGCTGCGGTTGGCGATGTCCTCGTACTGGGCCTTGACCTCAGAGATGATGCTGTCCAGGTCCGGCTTGCGGTTGTTGTCCATGGACAGCACCACGGACGTGTCGGAGATCTGGGCCTGAAGCTGAGCCAGCTCCTGTGAGGGGGCCCAAACGGAAGAGCTGAAGCAGGGTGTGTGTGTGTGTGTGTGTGTGTGTGTGTGTGTGTGTGTGTTGGGAGACAGTGTCCAGGCCTGAGAAACAGACCATGGCACCGAGGACCTCACTTGCACTGTTGGGGTGCAGCACCTTGATAGACCCGAAGGGCTGGGAAGGACATTAGGGAGGTCACTGAGTTTACACTCGGGCTTGACCGTCACCTCATCTGCGCACAGGGAGAAGCCACACGGGGAACTCCAGCTGGCCTCCTCCAGAAGTTACTCCCACTGTCAAGGGAGCGCACCTTGTGGGGACCTGTCAGTGCCGGGCTGGCTCATGTTCTGAGAAAACACAGCCTTTCACACCAAATAAAGAAATCCTCTTGTGACCGAAAACTGAGTCAGAAGGAGCCAGAAAGCTCTGCTCGGTCTCAGTCCTGTTGCCCAACGTGGCTCCTCCCTGCTCCTCAGGGATGGGAAATGGAAATCAGCTCGAGACCGCAGAAAGGGCACCGGAACAAAGCATTCGAGTCTAGAATCTGCCAAGAGGGTTAGATCACTTCTCTGAGTCTCAGAGGGGCTGGTCCTAGCACTGTTTCACACGCTTTCTGCCAGGATTAAATCAATTCATGTCTACATAACACGGTTTTTGAAACAGTAAACCACAATTAATTTGTTAATGATCACTTTCCAGAATCATCTAAGGTGGCGGTTCCCAAGATGGGATCCTGAGACCAGCAGTAGCAGCATCACCTGGGAACTTGCTTGAAATGCAACATTTTGGCTCCTACCCTAGATTCACTGAGTCAGAACTGGTGTTTTGACAAGCGGTCTAGAAGATTCTGGTGCACTTTCAAATTTGAGAATCCCTGGTCCACAGCACAAATCTAGTAAAAAATATTCCTCTCCTTTGTTTATTAATAATTGGTTCATGCATTTGCTGCTTCAAGCAATTATTATTTTGTTGTTGTTTTGCGATATGTTTTTCCCACATAGTTTTCCTGGTAGCTGACCTAACTTGGGGGGGGGGGGGGGTTTGGTCTCAGTCCACATGCTTGCAATTGTCAGCATCGCAGTGAACAAGCAGAGAAAAATGCTGTCTTTTTTGCCCTATGTGGGCAGCAGTGTGGTCACTGCCCCTGTCCAAAGCCATGGAACCCATGCTCCTGCTCCTGGAACATGACCCACTTCTGTTGGGCACCAAACATACGCAGTGCACGGGCATATCACCTGTCCTTACCAGGCCTACCTGGGGGCACATAGTGCACCCCGCACCCCATCTCGACCACTCTACCTCACTCACTCGCCTCCAGCCACCTTGACCTCCTCCTGGCATTCCTGGATCCTCAGTTCTTCCCGTTTCTCATCAGGTATCACCCACCTCCTGCCTGCCACCGTTCCTTGTTTCTCTCCATCCGCCCTACTATGCCTGAAATGGTGTAGTTATTCAATCCTCCCTGTGTCACCTGTCTTCTCCACTGTAATAGAAGCTCCAAGAACCTAGGGGCTTTGTTGTGTCTGCTCAGCACTGCCCTGGCAGCCCCGAAGACAGTGTCTGGCATACGGAAGTGCACGATGATACCTGTCTTTAGGAGAGCCAGGTATTTGTGCTGGGTGCTTCTAGAAGCACCTGAGGGCTCACTAATTGCTGCTTGGTTTGTGAAATTGCATCATTCTGCAGCCTCTCTAGGAAGAGTAGCTGGTAAATTTGAGCTGGGCTGGGTGAGCCAGGATGCTCAGCTACGTCTCGGGAAAGCATGTGCAATTCATCAACAGGCAGTTTTTTTGTCTGACCACCAGCACATGCGTGGTCCAAGTGGTCGAGGTTGAATTTCTTGCCTGACCCCCCAGCTGCTCTAGGGAGCCTCGTTTTGTTCCTCGGTAAGGAAAACAGCATCTGCTCCATGAATTCCAACCTGGGGACGGGGTGGGGAGCAGAGAAGAGACGAGGGAAGGAGCCGGCAGCCTGTGTACCCAGCCCAGGCCCCCAGCCCCTAACACTGCTTACCGCATCGTAGAAAGCTCTCAGGAAGTTGATTTCATCCATTAAGGCATCCACCTTGGCCTCCAGTTCCACCTTGTTCATGTAGGCAGCATCCACGTCCTGGGCACAGAACATGCTGTCACTCTGAGGCCCATCCTTGGTGGGGCAGCCAGCCCCTCTGGCTGGGAGTTAGGCTGGAGAACGTCAGCGCCCAGGGCTGAGGGCATTTCTTTGTTCCAGGCTCTGGAGTGGAACTTGCAGGATGGCGAAGACTATGTGGGGACCAGGGCTCTCAGGGAATGCTCACCCGCTCCCCAGCTGGTGCCACATGGACAGATCTTAGGTCACCTGCATGTGGTGAGGTCAACCCCATCCTGGGCCTGTGGGCCTCGGCTGCCTCTGGGCTCTCCCAGACTCTCCCTAGGCCCTCCTCCTCACACTCTCAGCCCCTTTCTACATTGCACACACCTCTATTCCGATTCCGTTCTCCCTTTGCCAGCTGGTCTCCCCTCCCTCTGCCTGCCCCTGCTGAGCAGGAAGGCCCACCACTCCATGGAGCCGATCCCTGTCCTGCCACTGTCCTCCTGAGCCTGACTTGATGTCCTGGAGCCTTAGCTCAGCACAGGGCCCATTTTGCTTGTTTCTCCCTGCAGGGACTCCACATGGGGAGGGGCTGGTGTCGTGATTTATAGCGGGGATTCTGGAGTCCCGGATCCTGACTCACTTCTGATTTTCTGGGTAACGTTGGGTCACTTACTTAACCTGCCTGAACCTGAGTTTTCTCACTTGTAAAGTAAAACCTGCTTTAAAGATTAGCTACATGAATTAAAAGTTGCGAGGCCGCTGGTTTCAGGGTGTTACTGCCAGAAGGGACGCCTTGGGCCTGGGAGCCAGGAGGGAGCAGCTCTGTCCCCTCACTTTCTTGAGCACCACAAACTCATTCTCCACCACTGTGCGCCTGTTGATTTCTTCTTCATACCTGCGGGAAAGATCAAGAAGGGGGTTGTCAAGGTGATCATTTTGTAATATGTAAAAATATGGAATCAGTATGTTGTACGCTTGAAACGAGTATCATATTGTATGCCGATCATAAAACAATACAGAAAAGTGGATGGGTGTTAGGAGCAGGGTTCTGGGAGTGAGGTCTAACAGGCGGGCTGTAGGTGGGTAGGGGGTGTGGGTCTCCAGAACAGCCATGGAGAGTGAGCTACTGGAGCATAGCTCTCCCACTACACACGTGTCCCCACCCCAAGTCAATCACACAACCACTTCTGTCCAAATACAACTCAAGCCCCAAACAACAGTAAAGCAGAACCACCCCTCATTCCTCCTGAGGTTGTCTTTCTTGAGGCTTTGCTCTGTAGAGTGCTGACGTTTCCATAAAGGGGTCAGCAGGCTTCCCTTTTTACCCCCTGGTATTGCCCTAAGCCAAACAGAAGGGAGGAACGGAGGAGTAGTCTGGCCCAAGGCAGACAGCCCCAGGCCTTGGCTGGCTCCTGCACCCTGTGGCACCCTCACGTTGCCTTGCTTAGCTGGACTGAACCACGGAGAGGGAGCAGTCCTCAAGCTAATAGGGGCCCTCTCTCCCCGACCCGCCCAAGCTTCCCATTTTTCAATTTGCCCATAGACAGCAGCCCCTCTCCCCTCCTGCCCCCCACCCCAGGGGCACGTGGAGGTACCCTCTTGCTCACTGAGCTCTGGGAAGGAAGCTTCCCCTCTGCTCTAAGTAACCCATTTCCTTCCCAGCCCTCCTAAGCGTCAGTGAGCCCCACCCTCTTAGCAGCTCTGGGCAGCTGGGGTTTGGGCTTTGTCTCTTCCATCTCCCAGCTGAGTAACCTGGGGCAGGTCACTTAACCTCTCAGAGGCTCTCTCTCATCTCTGAATGGCTTGTCGTTATTTTTTTAAAACCACAAGTACTCCCCCACACTAAGTGTATGTGGGATCGCCTCGCTTTTACGTTGCTTCCACTGTCCAGTAGGATCTGAGAAAAGCTCTTTCCTGCCACTGAATGTTCAGCGCTATGCCTTCTCCAGAGTGGATGTCGTTTTCCTTATTGCTTCCTCATGCTGCCTTTTAATGAAATCTGAACATCTTCTCTTCACCTAACTCCATGCAACTGTCCTCACCTTCTGTGTTTTCCAGCTCACAGTCCCTGCCCCTGTATGGGCCTCTTAGGGGCCCTGTCACAGGAACATCACTGTCCATTAACCAGGAGACACTCTTCAACAAATCCCCCATAGTCCTCCCCTGTGCCTCTTTCTTTCTCCACCTTGAGCTTTAGTCTCCTCCTCCAGGAAGCCTTCTTGGACTGAAACACTGTTACTTCATGTTGCATACATGTTATAAATTATCCATCTGCACTTGTTTCTCTTGCCTGTGTCTGCATCACTACACACCTAATCATCCTTATAATAAAAATAGCTAACATTTATTAACAACTTACTATATGCCGGGCACTGGACACCCTACCAAGTATTTCACATGCAAGTTTTGATATGATATTCCCAACCCCTACGAGGTGGGCACTATTAATATCCCCTTTAACAGACAAAGGAACTAGGGTTCAGAGAGTCAGAGGTCATTCAGTTAGTAAGTAGTTGAGCCAAGATTCTAAATCCACTGACTTTAGATCCTATAGTGCTGTCCAAGAGAACTTCCTATGATGATGGAAATGCTCTATCTGCAGCCACTCTGGGGACCCATTATCCACATGTGGCAACTGAGCACTTGAAGTGTGGCTGGTGTGACTGAGGAGCTAAAATTTAAGTTTTATTTAACTGTAATTAATTTAAATTTGAACAGCCACAGGTGGGTGGTGGCTACCATTTAAACTCAACTCAGACCTGAATTCTCATTACATTATACAACTATAACCGAAACTCCTCATCAAGTCACTTATTTTGTTTGGACCAAGAGCATTAGAAATAAATTAAAACAATAAAAATAAGAAGCTGCTTGAATCCATAGGCACGAGCATGCCGTCATGTTTAGTGGGCTGTGTGTGTGTGTGTGTGTGTGTGTGTGTGGTTCCATGGAGAAGGCAGCAAATCTGTCTCCTTTTGCTTTGTTCCCGGCCTTGGCCAGGGCTGGGGTGTGTGCGCACGTCGTGTAAGTTAGCAATGGGGCTGAGTTGAACAAATGTGAGAGCGAGGGTCTATGGGTTTCATTCTTAACTCATGAGTTGCCACCTGCACAACACTGGCTAAGTCAGTGCCTGTCTCCGAGCCTGCTGTCCCCATCTGCAGAGTTCATACGGTGGTCGTGCAAACCCCGCTCTTTGTGCCCGCGCCGGTCATCACCATCTCCAGCCCCAACCCTCCCCAAAGCCTCAACATTCTTGGCCACAGGGTCCCAGTTCTTTTTCTGATTCTGCCTCGCTGCCCTGAGGGTGCGTCCTACTGCCTCACTGGACTGGACTCTTGCAGAGAGCGGGGCCTCCCCAGGACCCTCGGGGCATCCGGCTGAGCGTCTGCTCACTTGTTCTTGAAGTCTTCCACCACGTCCTGCATGTTCTTCAACTCCGTCTCCAGCTGCGTCCGCTCGCCACCCAGCCAGTCCAGCTGCCGCCTCAGGCTGCTGATGTAGGCTTCAAACATGGGCTCGATGTTGGCCCTGGTGGTTTTATGCTCCTGCAGGAGGCTCCATTTGGTCTCCAGGACCTTGTTCTGCTGCTCCAGGAACCGCACCTGCCCCGGCCAGAGGGGAGAGACTGTGAGGGCTGCCCCGTAGCAGCCTCCCGGAGAGCTCTGCGACATAGGGCCCCCCAACAGTGCACGGAGGCCCTCCAGGAGCTTGGAGTCCAGGTGGCAGGCTCCTCCTCATCCTCACGCTGGAAGGATCCTGCAACGTAGCTAGCCACCCAAATGTGGGTGCAATGGGCCTGGGAGACAGGCGGTGGCTTGGTGTGGAGGTGGGAGAAGTAAGGAGGACCAGGACCAGAGGGGTCGGAAACCGTCTGCATCCACCAGACCACACTGATGTGCGGTAGCTGAAGGAAATCACTCCACCATCACCTTACTGGGCGGGATTTCGATTCCCATTAAATGGGCAGGAAGTTCCTGGCAGAAAATTTAGTCTGTCCATTTTCTTTCCTATGTGATTTCTCTAGATCTAGAATCTGAACTCAGTTGCCCATGCAGTCCAGGAACGCCGAAATGGGTCACTCTAAAGTCACGTTGGGGGACCTGGGCACAATGCCAGCCATGTCGCCGGCCAGCTGTGTGGCTTGGGCAAGCCGCTTCTGCTCTCTCAGGTCCCCTGTGGCCTTGTGCTACTAGTCTGGTTTGCTTGAATTGCACTCATCTACCTGCTCCTCCGTCTGGGAGGCAGCCTTGGGAATATGTGAAACTTTTCTCCTTACACAAAGTCCTTCCTTTGGGAGTCCGTGGAGTGACACACAGCCTCAGAATGAAGGAACAAAGGAGCCTCCAAAATCTTGGAGATGGCAGTGTGCCTCCAGAGGGCCTTTAACGAATGCCCCTCTTGCCCTTCCCACCTTTCTTCTCTGTTGTCAGAAGGAGGGCAATCCTGACCCCAAGTCCCTCCCTATCACATCCCCTTTTCCCCACATCCCCCTCCAGAGGAACCAAGCAAAGGAGGGCCTGCCTGTTCCCCCCAGAGCCAGTCTGCTGGAAACCTCACATCTGTTGGTGCAAATACAAGGCCAAGTGGGGTGACACGGGTGATTAAATGGAAGAACCCCTGGCTCAACAGTCCCCGGGGTTAGATTGGTGCATTGGAAGATTTGGGACCCTAGGATGAGGCATTCCATAGCCTGTTAGACCTGCAGAGTCACCTTAGAGTCTGTCTGTCCAACCCAACCGAGGCCCAAGAAGTTAGGGGATGTTCTCCTAGCACTAGAGTCTGGGTTGGAAGAGTCCAGCACTCTTCCATCCAGGTCCCATATATGGAGCCTGAACAAGCCAGGTTCCTTGAACTGGTTCTTCCCAGACAAAGCAACCAGCTCAGGTGTGAACCACTGGTAGAACAAAATAGAATAGCTTCTTTCCCCGGACCTGGGGAAATCCTTAGGAGTACAGGCCTTCCTGCAGGGCGCACTCAGGGCTGATGTCACAGCTCAGCTCTCGCCAGAAGAAAAGTGGGAAAGCCGGCCCCTCACCAACCACTCAGCTTCCCCACCATAACCAAGTCACCAGGGAGGTCACCACAGGAGGACTTGTCCCTGTTAACTGTAGGGAAAGGTGACCCCAGCATGATCCCTTTTTGCTGTCTAACTTTAAGCCCAGTACACATTCCCTATCCACCAAAAGAGCAATGGCCTTTCAGTAGGTCAGACAGCTCTGGAGTGTGGAGATGAACATTTTTCTGCTCCCACCTCAACAAGGTGGGAAACTGCTTCCTTCTTCGCTGGGTCAGCAGTCTTCCCAGCCCCCAGGATCGCAGGTCCTAGGCAAGTCCCACTTGACCTCAGAAAAGCACAGAAAGCAGAGATACCCCGGGTTCCTGCTGCTTTCCTGGTGGGGACTCCACTTGCCTCTCACCTTGTCAATGAAGGAGGCAAACTTGTTGTTGAGGGTCTTGATCTGCTCCTTTTCCTCTTTCGCACCCGCTGGAGGGAGGGATCAATCTCCAGGTGGAGGGGGGTCAGGAGGCTTTGGTTGACAGTGACCTCCTGCATGCCCCCAGAGCCAGACATCATCCCGCCTCCAAATCCGTACCCCCTGAAGGCTCCCCCGGCTCTGTAGCCCATGCCTCCGAGACCCAGCCCATAGCTGGCGCCCCCACCCCCGGCCCGGCTGCAGCGATAGCCTCCACTGATGGAGATTCTCTTGCTACCCCCAAAGCTGTGGAGGCTCCTGGTCCCGAAGCTACCCCCAAAGCTGCCCCCAAAGCTCTTCCCGCCCTGGGACACAGAGACAGAGCTGAAGCTAGGCTGGCAGCCTGGGAGGAGGCTGGCCGAAGAAGCACTGAAGTGCCTGAGTGCCTCCTGACTTGATGGTGACAGAAGATCGTTGGGTCATGGTGGGAGCCGGTGCCAGTTAAAGGAGGGGCGCAAGTGTCAAAGGGATGAGGAGCCTTCCAAGTCTAGCTGTCCCAGACTCTCCTTGACTTTTATCCCTTCCAAGAACTGGGCTTGGCAGGAGAAGATGAAAGACCACTCTGTTGAGTTCATCTCAATGGCATGTCTGGCCAGCGCCCGTCTTTCTGCCCCCTAATCATCACAGGGAACACCCTACCCAGGGCAGGACCAGGCCTGGGGATTTGGGCCCGGGGCAGGCCTGGGTCCTGAGCCCCCCGCCCGCCCAGGTTCTCAGGCTCACAAGGCAGGCACTCCCACTGTTTCTCAACTGTTCCTCTCTTTGGATTCCCAGGTCTTGGACTCTGAACCCAAGCACTGGATCATGCCCTTCCTGTCGCTGGGAAAAGAAGAGAAACCCCGTTTACTGAGGACTCAGTCTGTGCCAGACCATGTGGCAGGTCAGCTGCAAGCATTATGTCATTCGATTCTCATAATAACTTTGTGAGGGTGAGGATGAGAGTAATAGTTGCCAACGTTTATTGAGCAGCTACAATAAGCATGGCTGCTTTACACCGGTCTTCACATTTAGTCTTCACGCAACACCACGGGGTAGCTATTACTATTCTTGTTTTGCTCATGAAGCTATTGAGGCATAGAGTCGTTGTGAGACTTGGCCGCGGTCACATGGCTAGTGAGTACTGGGCTGATGTTAGGGCGCAGTGGTCTGACCACAGGATCTTTGCACCTGACGTTGGTTGGAGGAAAGGTGGCTTATCTGAGGGAGGCAGACTCAGGATTTCTCTCCAAATTTCTATCCCCTCTACTCCTCTCATCCCTGGGGACCAGGAACATTTAAAGATTACCCTCGGTGTCATTTCTCTCCTTCCTGCCCTCCCTCCCAACCCTTCCTGACTTTAGCCCCTGGTTTTACACTCATCTTCTCTCGGTTCATGGCCTCTCCCCTCCTGCCACCTAGCTTCCTGCACAGCATCCTGGTTTGTTGTGGTTCAGATTCCTGGTTCTTGGCTCCCACCAGTTCCGAGCATGGTCCTGAGCCCTGAGCGCACTTCCTCAAAGTCCACATGGGTGGTCCCCACTCCGGGTGATGCCAGGCTCAGACCTTATGGGGAGGGGTTCCAGAGACTGTAAACTCAGGAATGTGGGAGCTTCCTGGATGCCTCACTGCCACCTGCAATTATGGGTCTCAGTGGCTCTGCTTGGTGAAAGCATTGCCCCCAGGGCTGACTTTTAACTCCTCTCCTGGCCTGTTATTTCTCTGTTCAGGTCTGCAAGTTTGAAGCTGTCAGGGAACAATCAGCCCCTTTGCTGGAGGAGGGTTGGGCCGCCCACCCTACGTCAGTGTCTTCAGAAAACAGTTAGGGTTTGGGAGGGGATGGTATCGCCCTGAATGACATAGAGAGTCGGGAGGACAGACAGAGCTGCCCAGGGGCTTGGGCTTCTCAAAGAACACATCCCAACAAGAGGCAGGATGAAGTGGGCAGAAACACCAGGATGGAGTCTGGCTGGCAGTCTGCCCCCCTTCATCCCTCCCATCTCCCCAGCCCAGCATTCTTCATTCTGGAAGCAGGGAAGATCTGATGTACTCTGGGCACTCTTTGTGGCTCGGAGAAGAGGAGGATCATTCTGTGCTGCATCACCATGCCAAACAGAGGGCTGGACACCAAACACATTACACATGCATTTAATAGACGCATCCCAGGGAGGGAAGAGAGAGAGCCCACACTCCCAGCAGGCAGCTTATGAGCACCGTGAGATGGGGGGGCTGCCAACCTGGCATTGAGACGGCCTGGAAAACATCCACTTCCCATCTCTGCATCCGGAAGGTGGGGAGGAAGAAGGAAGAGCTGAAGGGAGGGTCTCCGCAAGATAAGCCCAATGTGAATCTTGAAAGAGGGTGGGCATCGGCACAGAGAGGGTGGGGGGGCACTCTGGGGACTGTCAGGAGGGCGGAGGCTGGCTTAAGCTGGGGAATGGGGTTTAGCCAGGACGCCAGGCTTCCTTCCCGGCAGCACAGGTGGGCCAGGGGAGAAGAAGGAGAAGGACCCAGGTATCCTGTCTGCGAGTGTAGACAGGCCAGGTCAGCAAGCGGGCAGGCTTCAGGGCAGAGGTCGGGGAGCGGGCTGGCTGCACTTAATGCTTGTAGCTCTTCCGGCTGGAGGATGTGGTGGAGACAAACTTGACACCAGAGCCACTGCCCCCGAGGCCCCGGCTGCTACTGGCGCTGAAGCTGGAGCTGCCCAGGCCCGCACCCAGGCTGTGCCCAGTGCTGGTGGTGAAGGAGTAGCCGCTGCCCCCGCCGAGACCAAGGCTTCCGCCTCCAATGCTGCTGCCACCGCCGTAGCCACTGGAAACGGTGGAGGTGACCACAGCTGCCGGAAGACAGGACACAGGGTCAGAACCCAGGGCACCTGCAGTGTCAGGGCCTGTGCCCCGAAGTCCGTGGGGTGGGGATGGGTTGTCTGGTCAGGCAGCTGTTTGCATCCTTCCAGCTTCCCCACCTACTCAGTGACAGCTCTAGCCTATGCTCAGAGCCTGGTTTTCCCTGGGCCGTAATGCCGGGCATGCTCTCCGTCTGGAATGGCTTCCTGCCTCCTCTCTGCCACTGGGCGCCTCGCTTTTCCTTCCAGAACTTAATGGAGATTTCTGGCCTCCAGGAAGCGATTCTGGTCCACGTGCCTTTCCCTTTGATCCCATCACACTCCCTGCCACTCTGTCCCCATCTCCCTCTGTGGACCTGGCTCTGGTGTCTCTCTTTCTTCTGGGGGGGGGGGGGCACGTATGCACTTCCCTCGGTGTCCCCAGCCTCTGCACCCTGAGTGGGGCTGGAGTAATCTTGCTAGACCAAGTGACAGATGACCTATTGGCCAGCCAACTCTGCTCCCATTCTCCCCCTCTGCACCTGCTCTTTTCCTAACTTTTATAACCACCCATCACCTTCAACATCCAGTACCCTACACTGGGATCTTCAGAAGGGAAACTGAAATAAAAATGGACTGTTACAGAATGAATTGTGTCCTCCAAAAAAATATGTTGAAGTCCTCACCTCTAATACCTGCGAATGCAACCTTATTTGGCAATGGGATCTTGTAGATGGAATCCAGTTAAGATAAAATCATTAGGGAGGGCCCTACCCAATAGGACTCATGTCCTTATAAGAAGAGGAAAGGCATCCACATGAAGACAGACACATAGGGAAAGGGCCATGTGATCACAGAGCCAGAGATTGGCAGGATGCAGGGCAGGGAGCACCAAGAGCTCTCCAGAAGTGTGAGACAGTTCATTTCTCTGGTTTGAAGCCCCCCAGTTTGTGGTACTGCAATGTGGCAGCCCTAGATAACAAACACGGACTTTCAGGCGCTTTCAAGAGAAAGGGAACTTCACAGGTTATGGCAGCCGTCCCCAAAACTAGCTTTGAGGGTCTTGTGGGCCGCTAGACAAGGATATCAGCGAAGGAGGACAGCTGGGTAGTTCAGAGGGCTCTGCCTTCTAGAATCATCGGTTAGTATAATCATCGGTTTTGTGAATCTCGCATCAAGAAAACCAAACTCACTTGTAGGATGCAAGCTGTAAAAGTTATCCCTGTCGGCCTCACGACGCCAGCAGTGAGCTCTGAGAGTGACTTCTGCCCTTAGCAGCACGGGGCTGCGCCAGCTTGCTAACGCCTCTCCTGTTCCCGAGCAGCTACGCCCACCTGCCCCTGTGCTCTCTCTGCCTTGAAAAACCCGGGTAACCTTCTGCTGTTACACTCTGCAGAGTAAAACAGAGCGGCAGGGCTTCTCCCCACGCTGTTCAGGAAGGGGTGGCCTTCCTGGCCATGTCCTTGGGCCCAGCGTGGAGACTCCCTCCAAAGACTGAGGGCACACCAGGGTTTTATAAATCCTGTCCGCAGTGAATGCTCATGTCTGAACTAGACTCGCACCCCTGAGAGAAAGATGTGGGATCCCGGGGGGGTGGGCGGAAACTGTGGGTCTTCTAAACCCATGCAGAAGGGTCACAGCAAACTCCTCTCAGCCCCTCTGTGGTGCTCTGTCCCTTGCAAAGAGGTAAGAATTGGGACATTAAAGACTCTCTCCTAAAAAAAAAAAAAGACTCCTACTGTGGCTCTCCTTTTAACGAATTCGAGACCTCAAACCTCAAAATGAACCCTATCCGTGAGGTCCCCTCCGGTGCCTCATGCATGCCCTCCGCCCTCCCGCACAATGCCACCTCCCCTGCCCCAACCACATGCACACCAACTGACACAGAGGATGTCATACTCACAGATGTTAACTGGAGAAACGCCCTCTCCGCTCAGCCTGATCGGGGGGAGGGGGCAGAAGGAACGTTATTATTATGTCCAGCAGCTCGTGGGCATTTGAAATCACATTTTTGCAATTAAGCACATTAAAAAACCCTTTATTATTTTTATTGCAGCAGTAGTGGAGGTTGAAATTATTTAAATACTAGTAGTATTAAAAATAATAATCTAATGAATGACATAATGCGGAGTTTGAGGTTCCTAGGAGGAAAACCTGTAATCTCAGAAATACATTTTTTTGGTTCAAACTAGGTAGACTCCTGGAGAAAATTAAAGCTAATCGTACACTAGGGTCAGTTGAGAAGGGAGGGCTCCTTTAAGGAACAAGAAGATTTCTCTTTCAACAATGGACTGTTGTCATGCATGGGGCAGTGCTGGGGTGATTAGAGGTGTGGAGAGGAGTCTGAGTCATAAACATAACAATAACAATAATCAACCTGTTATTGTAGCAAGAGGAGTAATTTTGCTTTCGCATGCTAGGACAGAACTGGCCTTCATTCATAAACACGGACTTAGAACGTGAAAAAGGACTACGTACCTGTTACCTACATTAGGCCACTTAATTCTCTCCATGACCCCGTTAAGTAGGTTTGATGGATGGGGAAACTGAAGCTCAGAGAGGTTAATTAACTTGCCCATGATCACAAAGCAAGATTTGAAGCCAGACTCCTTTGGCTCCAAAGCCTGTATCTTTGGCCACTAAACTGAACGATCGCTGGCATTTTTCAAACACTTGTGTATCGTGCATTGTTCTAAGAACTTCATGTGTATTCCCTTATTTTAACCCTCTTAATAACATATGGGATAGAAAGCATGGTATGTATCTTCATTTCACAGGCGAGGAACAGAAAGGTAAAGTAATTTGCCCTGGGTCACATAGCTGATAATCGGCATAACACAAAGCTCCTACTGAGCTTTGGGGATCAGATGATTTGGCCTCTTTATTCCATCACTGAAGAATTTGAGGACCAGAGAAAGGATACTGACTTTCCTGAGGTTGCGTAGTTAGTTAGTGGTAGGCCTGTCTGCCCAGATCCTGGGACAGTTTATTCTCAGCCCAGAGCCTTTCATACCATATATCCAGACCTGCCACATAACCCAATTGCTGATAGAATTTGATTACTTAGGACCTGATCAGATCCTAGATTTCTATGGGGTACGAAAAGCAGTTGTACTTCAAATAAGGGCATTTGATAATGATTTACTGGCCCCCCCAAAAATTGCACCTGTTGTTTTTGTTTTTTTCCCTCATAGCCCAGTTCTATTTTTGCTCCCTTTTCCAGGAGAGGAGGGGGCCGCAGCAACCTGAGACCTTAGGAATGCTTGCTTAGCTGCAATGGATAATTGCGTCTGTCCCCCCAGTCTGTCCCCACCTGCACTCCTCGCCCTCCAGCAGCTTGCGGTAGGTGGCTATCTCCACATCCAGGGCCAGCTTGACATTCATGAGCTCCTGGTACTCGCGAAGCAGCCGGGCCATGTCCTGCTTGGCCTTCTGCAGGGCCTCCTCCAGGTCCACTAGCTTGGCCCGTGCATCCTTGAGGGCCAGCTCTCCACGCTGTTCTGCGTCAGCGATGGCCGTTTGCAGGCTGGAACACTATAAAAAAAAGAGGAGGCCACGAGCCTTACTGACAGCCCCTGGAGGTGCGGCGTGTCTTGGGCAGGAGTCCTGGAAGCATGGTGGAATGACCCGGGAGAAATGAGTGTGCAAGGAGCTCTCGGCCCTGCCAAAACTCTACCTGCTTCTTGACGCTGTCGATCTCGGCTCTCAGCCTCTGGATCACCCGGTTCATCTCAGAGATCTCTTGCTTGGTGTTTCGGAGATCATCCCCGTGCCGGCCGGCTGTGACCTGCAGCTCCTCGTACTGATGGAATTAGAGCAGTCAGTCCCCTCATCAAACGCCTGGGCTGCGTACTCTGCGTGTGCACAGCCTGGCCCACACATTCACTGATGATTCACACACTCCCTCGCTCATTCATTTGGGTGGTATTTCTTAGGCACATCTACTTGCCAGGCACATGCTAGGCTCTGGGAGTATCACAGAGAGCATCATCAGACCCCTGCTTACAGTTTATTGGGGAAGATAGATGTTAATGAAATATTATTGAATTTATAGTTCCAAACTGGGATGAGTGCCCCTTAGGAAATGAATGGGTAGAGTAACAAAGGAATCTGACCAGATATGGAGTTGTGGGGTGGGGGTCGGGGAAGCCCTTCCAGAGATAGAGGTGCTCGAGCTGCATGCTGAAGGATGTGAAGGAGTGACCTAAGTGATAGGCTGGGTGGGGAGAGAACATTCCAGACAGGGGAGACAGCCTGTGTGAAGACCCTGGGGCAGAGAGGAGCATGGTGAGCTCTAGGAGTGACAACGTGACTTGGTCAGTGTCCTTTGGGGATCCCGGTCATGGGGCATACATCCAGACCCACGTGACCATGAATTTTGGTAGCCCTCCAGACCTCAGTGTTGGGGGAGCAGGGGAGAGGTGCAGAGAATCGGTGTTAGATAGAGCCAGGCTGGAGGGGTCACAGTTCTGAAGACTTTGTAACAAAATCCCCCATCTGAGGGAGCTCTCTGCCCAGTGGTGCATATCCAGGATGTACTCATTTAGGAGAAACAAACACCCCTGTCTCCTGCCCACACCTTTCCCAGGGAGAAGAGCCCCTGACCAAGTGAAGATCTGGCTGGCTTTGAAAGTGCTGAGTGGCCCAGCTCCTCCATTTCTAGATACACATGGTTTAAGGGAACAAGAGGCCCTGCCTACAAAATGAATGGTTCACTGTAAATTTCAACCACTGTAAATTTCAACTTAGGTGCATCTCACCTCCACTTACCATCTGCCTCTGCCTCTGCAGGGGGCGTGCCTCTGCATTGTGCACCCCTGGCCCCTGACATCCTCTTCCTTCCTACCATGTTGCAGTGGTAGGGACCAAGGCAGTGCACACAGCAGGGCGAAGGATGGAAGCCACATGTAGGTGAGCAGCTGGCCCTGAGACGGGTCTGCCCTGGGTAGGGAGCTGATCTCATGGATTGGACTATCCAGTCTACTACACCCTCCAATGCCAAACCTTCTTCTGGCCATCTGTGACTTTGGACAGTAGCTCTCCATTGTCATCCCAACCCCCCTCTTCTTGATATAGAGTCTTTTGCTTGGCAAAGTGCTCATTTCTGCCTTCCAGCCCCCACAGGACTGCTTGTTCAGCCTTAAATACCTCCCCCATCCTTGGCAATCTATTGTCCCTGGATGCTTCCAAATGGAAGGAAGACCCACCTGTTCTTGGAAGCTTTTTATTAACACGGTCTTTTCCCTTCCACGACCCCTCCATTTACTTCCTGGTCTCTCAGACCAAAAATAAACAGTTTATTTATTTACAAATCTGTAACCCTGCTTGACACATAGGTGTTGAATAAATAAGCCATCTAGAAATAGCTGTATGACTAGTCCTCCGTTGTTACGGAGTCTCACCCAGGCCCAACCAGATCATAAGTGATATGGGGACGAGGGCTGTCCTGAGCACCCAACATTGCTTGATCACATGTTAGTGTGTATGGTTGGGTTTCTACACCCATTTCAAGTTGATTTTTCATAGCACCAGACACTTTGGCCATGTTGAAAGAGACAGAAATGCTCACATATTCCTGATGCTTGTGGCTAAGAGTTAAATGATTATTCGGGGCTTCAGATAACACTGGTCTTGGAACCTATCATAGAGGTGTCCACGCTCACCTTGGTCTGGTACCAGGACTCGGCCTCGGCCCGGCTGTGGTTGGCGATGTCCTCATACTGGGCCTTGACCTCGGCGATGATGCTGTCCAGGTCCAGGCTGCGGTTGTTGTCCATGGACAACACCACGGACGTGTCGCTGACATGGCTCTGCATCTGGGACAGCTCCTGTGGAACCAGAAAACTCAGTGTCACCAAGGCATAAAAAGAAAGGTTCTTGAAATCACGCGACTGACTACCTGTCTAGGTCATCCCTAGCAGGGACTCTTCCAGCCCTTCTCTGGGCACTCGAAGCCATTTAGGGACTCTCATGCTGAGCCCTGAGAAATTTCTGGGTCACAGATCAGTGCGATGGGTGTGTGTCTCCCAGTATAGCTTCTCAAGATCTCCACCTGTGTGTTTTCCCTGAGTATGAAGAGTGGGTCAATGTTCTCTGGTCCAAATTATATTGAGTTGACTATGACATATGTTGATTCATATGCCAGCATAAAAGGTTCCTTCAGGATACAGTGAGTTTGGGGACCCTGCTTCTCCCTGTACAGTGTGACTTCATCACTCTCTACTTCTCTCTCCCCTTCAAAGACCCAGGTCTCTGCCTTCACAGTGGCAGTGCCCAGAATGAGGCATCTTCAGAGGGCAAGGAGCACCCTGACCAACGAGCTGAGGGGCAACTTGCCTTTTCTGAGCTTTTCTGGAAGGGGAGAGGGAGAGGTGTGTCTCGTTTCCTTGGGAATGCTACCCAAGGCCCTGGGATTCGAGAATCAGCACTGCATGCTTGCTGTGCTGTGGGGCGGCGGGGCGGGGGGAGAGCCTCAGAGCAGGAGTAGGGTTTACTGTGGCAAGATTTCAAGGAGTTCTCCCAGGTGCCCGTGACCACCCAAGCCCCAACTTTGAGCCTCTGGGGCAAGATGCTGGATGGAGGCCCCATGTAGATGACATTCTCTGCAGCATCCTTTTCTTTCCAGGCTCCAGACCTAGGAGGGACAAAAACATTTGCAGGCTCTTACGGCCTCAAAGAGCATCCGGAAGAAGTTGATCTCATCAGTCAGAGAGTTGACCTTGGCCTCCAGTTCCACCTTGTTCATGTAGGCCGAATCCACATCCTAGAACAACAGCACAGGATGCTCCTCTGAGACCCCAGCCCCAAGCAGTGAGTCCAGAAGAAGTTGGACAGACTGACTCCTCCCTAGCCCTTCCAGGTTAGATTTCAGCAAACTCTGAGTCTGGGGCTTGGGGTTGGGGTGGGTGATTACAGAGAACTGGGGGCTTGAGTCCCCTGAGCTAACAGAAACCCTAGCAGGGTCAGGGGTCCATAAATACAGAGGGAGCATTTTGGCAGATTTGAGCTCTCCAGATACTCTCAAGGGTTATGTGCCATTTCTTGGGAGTCCCAAGGGTCGAGTCACTGCATACTCCAAGATTCAGTTTCGAATCTTCTCCTTTGAGAGACATTTCCACCCACCTTCTTCAGGGCCACAAACTCATTCTCGGCAGTGGTGCGCTTGTTAATTTCGTCCTCGTACCTGTAAGCACAGAGGAGAGGGGGTGTGCTGTTGAGCAAGCGTGCAGCTGAACTCTTCCCTGGCTGAGGAGCGTTTCTGGTGTAGCAAGAGTTAAGAGACCTCAAATCCTTTCTAGCTCTTCCACTGACCTGTGCGTGACTTGGGGTGATTCACTTAACCTCTATTTCTCCCTCTATAAAAGGGGAATCATTTCTTCTGCCAGAAGTTTTTTTTCTTCTTCTTCTTCTTCCTCTTCCTCTTGTAAGACTAGAAGGTGAGCATGGAACTTATGGGAATAGCAATATGTACTTATGACTCCATCTTATTAGAGATGCACAATTGCAATCTTTCACAAACGTTGCGGCCTCAAGTGGCTGCTGGAACTGTGGGGCCAATTTTGCTTGTTCAGGAAGGAAATGGTTCCTAGTAGATTTTGATGTATTTTCACTGAAACTCAGAGCAGCTGTGTGTATGATCAGCATGCTTTTAGTAAATAAGAGCAGCTCTAACTCAGAAACCAAGGGTAAAGCAGCTATGGGATTGGGGGGAGGGGACTATCCCTTTTTGTTGGATACCTCACCTACTGCAGCCTGGATGATGGCCAAATTTTGCCTCCCCGAGGAGGATTGCCTCGCTTACACTGGGAATGTACCAGCTCAATAATAGGGCCCGTGCCAGCAGAGTAAAAGAATATCCTGGCTGTGAAATGGTATTATGCTTTCCAGAGTAGCCATGTTATTTTAGATGATGCAGACATCCCTTTGCGGTCATGTGGACAGATTAGACTAGGCTACTTGTTAATAGTGATGCGTGAGATGAGAGTCCCTTTGTTACCCTACACCATGCTATCTTCAGATCATGGGATGATGACTTCAAGTTCCAAACCTCCCTGCTGCCACTGGTATTTGCTGCTTTGCACTTCGCTGATCCTTATAAAAAGGAGTCCTGGGACGATTGTGTGACCAGAAGCCCGTCTTCCCCTTACCTAACTTTGAAATCTTCCACGACGTCCTGCATGTTCCTCAACTCAGCGTCCAGCCTGCCCCTCTCTGTGGTGACGCTGTCCAGCTGCCGGCGGAGGTCATTGATATAGGTGTCAAAGAAAGGCTCCAGGTTCTGCCTCACCGTCTTGGAGCCCTGCTCCTGAAGGAGCTCCCACTTGGTCTCTAAGACCTTGTTCTGCTGCTCCAGGAACCTCACCTGGTGGGAGGGAGAACGAAATCTTGAGATATTGGGGGGCAGAGACAGACACTCCAACTAATAAGGGAGAGAAGAAAAATCCACCTTTCACCTGATAACCATCTGTCAGCTATATAATTGACAACCCAAATCAGAATGAGAAAGCCCTCGACGCTACGTCACCGTTCTCTGAGGCTTCCCTAGAACTGGTGTGGTGGGCTTGGAGGTCTCTAGGGGGAGACTCTACTCTTGGGTTGAGTGTCTTGACAACACCTGCTCTGGGTGAGGCTAGTTTGCTCAGTGGAAACTCCTCCTGTGGGGAACAACTTCATTCTTCCCTCTGTGTTGGCTGAACCAACCGCGTGTCTCGCAGGGAGGATGAGGGAAATTTCCACAAGGTCCTGTGGGGCCATCTGGCCCCACTTGCGAGGTACTTGTTGAGTGGATGCGTTTTTCCACAGGGAGGCTGTTGCATCACTGCTCCCTGTCCATGCAGGGGGCCTCTCCAAGAGTTCCTGCCACCCGACCCCAATGGCGCACATGCAGCCCCCCGGCTCACCTTGTCGATGAATGAGGCAAACTTGTTGTTGAGGGTCTTGATCTGCTCCCGCTCCTCTTTCCGCACTCGCTGGATGGTGGGGTCGATTTGCAGGTTGAGGGGAGTCAGGAGACTCTGGTTGACAGTGACCTCTTGGATGCCTCCAGGGGGGCACACGGGGAAGCCCGAGGCCCCGTAGCCTCCTCCGCCTGTGCCCCCATAGCCAAATCCACTGCTGACCCCGAACCCGCTGCTGGCCCTGCCACCAAAGCCACTTCGGAAGCTGCCGCCGCACCCCCCGATGGAGACCCGCCTGGTGCCCCCCAGGTTGTAGAGGCTGCGGCTCCCGAAGCCCGCCCCAGCGCTGCTCATCCTGCCCAGCCCCGCACCGCCTCCTGTGGAGCGGGCCACGGAGACGGAGCTGAAGCGGGAGCGGCCGGCCGCTGGGGTGGTGGCCGAGGCCGTGCTGAAGCTCCTGCGGCTGCCGGTCTGGAAAGTGATGCTGGACTGCCTGGACATGGTGGCTGAGCGAGGCTGGCGAGGAGAGCTCCTGACGCGGGCGCGTGCGCCGGGGGATGGAGAAGACGGGGCACCTGGGGAGCCCTGGGCCGCCTTGGCTTTTATGGGCCTGCGGGAGGGGCGGGGCGCGGCCGAGGGAGGCCTCTGATGGCATCCCCCAGGCATTCGCCAGCCCTGAGCTCATGCTCAGCGCCCCTCCGAGACAGTGTCAAGGCCACTGGTTGGTTCCCTGGCATCCCTCCCCCACGTGGAAACTCCTTTCCAGTCGCAACTTGATCAGCAGACGAATGAGAAGCACGCTAATTGCTTTCAGTCATGTCCTAATCATGCATCTCCTAATGGGCTCTAAAAACACTGCCTTGTTTCTAAACCGCTTTCTTAGGCCTGGGACCCACTCCCTCCTGTGCAAACATCGTGTGTCAAAACAAGTGCCCGCGATTCCCTGTTTCCCAGGCCTTCCTCTTCCCCGGCTGTGCTTCCTGCTCCTGAGCTTTTTCTCAGCAAGTGCCCGCTGTGTCCCCTGCCCCACGCTGTCCTTCCAGGTCCTAAAAATCCCGCTCCACATTCATCTTTCTCAGGACACCACCCAGTTTTGATTGCCCCTTTGTTTTCCTCAAAGCTTCCTTCTCTATCGTGTAGGTCACACCTGATTTCCTGGAACAGGAGGGCGTGCGCACACACACGCGCATACGCACACGTACGTCCTGTCTGCTCCGCTATGGGACTCTCGGGACCAGCCCCTCTGTCTGCTGTGGAGGGAAGTTATGAGTGCGGGAGGATGGGTTTGAGTCCCAGCCCCGCCACTTACTAGTCGTGAGACCCTGCACCAGTCACGAACCTTCCCCCAGACTCAGTTTGGGTGTCTGTAAAGTGGGGTTTGTGATGAGGATTCATGGGAAAACAACTGTTGCAATGCCTAGGACACGTGAATGCTGACGAAACATTTGTCGAGTCTCCGCTCCCTCTGGTGCCATCAAGCACATATGAGTGAAGAGCCCGCCGTGTGTCCTTCCCATGGCAAGGCCGGTGGGGATTTGAAAGGAGCAACATACACGTTCTTTTTCTTTAATAACAGGCTTGTGGTCCTAGTAGGAAGACAGAATTGAAGTTCATTAATTTATACAAAGGTGGTGTACCATAAACTGCCTCCCAGCTCTGTCTGAGGTTGCCTTATTCCAAAAGCTTCCCAGACTGGCCACTCTGGCTGAAGGCCGGGGATCCCTGGCTTTCAGTCTTCATCGGGAGAATGGAGGGCGCCCAAGACATTTGTCTTGTTTTCCCTGTTAGTCTTGTGGACTGAGCCCTACATCCCCGTCAGTGGACACTGATAGGAAGCCTGCAGGCTCCTGGTCTCCCCTTTTTCTGCATCTCATCCCCCTGCCTCTACCCTGGGGACAGCCAGAGAAATTGTTAGATTTTCTTTGCTCTTGCTGACCGCGTGTTCCTTGCAGTGGTTTCGAAAGCTAGTAGAGCGAGAGAGGAACGGAAATGTATTCAGTTTCCGGAAACTGAGTCCTTGAATGGTAACTTTAGCAGACCAGTGGTGCCCAGCTATGGAGAAGCAGGGCCAGATTCCATGGTCTTCCGTTCAGAGACACACGTGGAACGATGGGCTAGCCGACGTTCACCGGCCTGGATGACAGCTTGGCACTTGTTTGCGGAGCTATTTCCTCCTTGAGGCTGAGGCGGGCAGGGGCGGGGGGAGCTCTCCTCCGTTGAGAGATTGTTCGAGAGTCTCAGTTTCCACAGGGAACCTATGAATCATAGCTTGTGTTGATACAGGGTGAGAAGAGCAGCGTTCTCTCACCGGGCTGCCGGGGCGCGCAGGTCCGAGCCGGGTGGTGCACGCGTCTGGGGCGGAAAGAATAATTGTCTTTGTTTTCTGTATGCATCGCATGATAATCTTTCTCCCAGAGAAGAGACATTTGTTTCCTGACCTGTGCTGAGTAAACCCTTCAGAGCTTTCCACGGAACAGAGACCGGTGGAGAGGCTTAGGGAGCGCCATAGCCCGTGGGAATGGGGGCCGCTTCCACTTTCTCCCCTCACCCTTCCTGTGCAGGAGCTGACCCCAGTCCCCCTTCCTGCCCGGGTCCTTCCTTTCTTTCCCATGCCCTCTCCAGGGATCCCTATTCCCAGGCATTACCTCTCATCCCATTTCCATTTGCCTCGTGTCTGGGGCTGCCCACTTCTTTCCCTCCCTCCTCTCTCTAATTTTTCCACCCGGACTGTTGTTTCCGGATCTAGACTGTCTCACTCACTGACTTTGGTGACATAGATGGAAATGGGTAAGTCTTTCACTTCTCTTCTTCTTTCACTCCCTCTTCGGTGGCCTTTGACCTTCATCGTGACCTTTTCCCCAGTGAACGATGTCCACATGAATGCCGAGGACACCTTAGCCTCCCTGACAGCCTGTGTCACCGTCCCCTTTAAAACCTCAAAACTTGAGACTATTAATACCTTCTTCTTTCCTTTCTGTTTTGATGTTCACCTCCTTTATAATTCTGCTTAAAACTCACCCCCAAGGAGGCTTCTCAGATTAACTGCACGCCGGTACTGACCGCTTTCTGCTTGTTTCCTGAGACCACCTGTGCAGGCTTGCAGGTCACTGTGTTTTTCCACCGCTTTGGTTTCCTGGTGGTCTGGGAGCTAGCTTACCCCTGAGGGTTAAGGGTGTTTTTCTCCCCCCGCCCCAACTTGCCTCCTAGCACCGTACATGGAACTGTGGCAGAAGTTCACCCAAGTTAGGTTGTCTAGTTTAGAGAAGAACTACATACTCTTCTCTGTTCTCCACTTCTCCTGAGTTCCTACAACTCGTTGTTCCTGGGTCTGTCCGGAGGAATTTTCTTGAGGTTTCGGGGAGTGGTGGATCAAGAGCCATAGTAAGCACTCTGCTGCCTCAGGCTGTTCCCTGTCCTGCTCAGGGCAGGCTCTCCCATCCCCAGAAGGAGACTGAGGTCCTTGGTGGTGGTAGATTTTGAGGAGACCAGGCTGGGGTGGCAGTCAGGGCTGTGGAGATCAGGGGAGGAAGAGAGGAAGGCACGCAGGCACGCCTCCCGAGGCCGAGGGAGTTGGGGTGGGATAGGGTGGGGTGGGGGCACACCAAGAAGCTTTGGCTTCTAACCAGGCCAAGGCCAGAGAAGGAAGGGCAGGCTGGATGGGGACAGAGGGTATTAGGTAACTCCTTAGAGCAGACTGTCTTGAGGCACAGAGCCAAGTCCCTGCGTACAATCTCAGAGGCCCCAGGCCCCAAACCTCCCGCCCGCAATCCCTCCATACACTGGGATGGACCTCTCCTTTAGTTAGTAACTGTTTATTAGCACCTACTGGGTGCCAGATGTTCAGTCTTCTAGGCACGGGAGTTACAGCGGGGAACTAAGCGGACACAAAGCCTTCTCCCTGGAGTATGCGCTGGAAGAGAAGGGGAGCTGAGGCTGTCTGGGGGGACAGTCACACATGGCTCTGCCAGTTTACAACTCCCAGGGGCTGAGCGGAGAGAGAGAATTCTGTGGTGGTGCCGGAGACATCGCAACCAGAGCCCCTTTCCCGCCTGGGCTATTGGTGCATGCCAGGGCAGCCGGCTTCCTTCATGTCTGGGACCTCTAAGAGGCGCCACCCGGCCTGCCCACGGCCCCCTTCCCCCTGCATTCTGTGGCAATAACTGCTGTCCGGAAGGCACTAGATGTGCCAGTCACTCCCAAGGGACCACCAAGATTCACGACTCGGGACATCTCCTTGCTCACAGCCAGACCTCGCCTGATGTGCTCCCTTCTACAGCCAACATAGCCAGGCCTTTCCCTGGGGCCCAGACCCGATGGGCAGGTGCGTGCCTTGCGCACGTGCGCGGGCAGCCCTCAAGTCCCCTTCAGCCACTTTTAGCAACAAAATGGGGTGCTCTTTTCATTCAAGCTTGTGTTTAAGTGAAGGTGGAACAGCCCCTTCTCTCCACAATCCAGTTCTTCAGACACACCCAACGGACGTGCGCGTACAAAGCATGAACACACGGACACACGTGTCTTAAGAACATTCACCAAACAGCAGTCTCGAGGCAACGTCGTGGCCACTGGGTGTGTCTGGGGAGAGAAGTGACGTGAAGGAGTAGAGTCGGGCCTTCGGAGCCCAAAGGAGCCTTAGCGATGAGGGGACCCAGGACAAGAACTGTCTGAAGGTGATGCACCTGTCTGGTAGCCGAGCTTGAATCCTGGTTCCCTGTGCTATTGCCCACATTTGCATTTCACAGCCCCCAGTGAGAAAGCACAGTTGGGGCCCCTCCGGAAGGGAGGGGGTGGTGCGAAGCCAGCGTCTCAAGGGCCCCCCTGCGGGCCCCCACAGAAAGCAGGTGCAGGGATTTAGACGAGAAAGCCTTGGCCTGCCACCTCTGACCGCTTCAGTGGTTTCATTTGCTCCCCGGATCAGGGTGCTTCACCAAGTGTCTCTGGCTGGTACTGAGGGGGAGCTACCAAACAGGGTCACTGCTGGGAGAGGAAAGTGGGGGACGACCGGAATGCCCCTGTGGCTCCTCCTGGGCGTCTGTGAACAGAAGGTGCAATACCTAGGAACCCTGGCCAGGTGGCATGGCCAGGTGGGCACAGGCGGGGGGCGCTGGGTGATACCGCTGCATCGCGGGAGGCTGTTGACCCCATCCGCTGGCTCCTTGCAGGGCTCGGGGGTGCTGTCGAGGTCTGGGGTGTGTGTCACCAGCTGGGAACTAACAGCTGGAAGCCACGCAGGGCTCGGCACCGCCTCAGTGTCTCCTAAGCTTGGACATCACGGAAGCCCTTCCCTCCTTCTGGCCTTCCAGCGTCATCTCTCACTCCCGGTTACGTCTGAAGGCACTGCTGGCTGGAGCCTTCAGCCAACAGACGTCTGCTCATTTGTCCGTTTATTCTTTCATCGAATATTTGTGGGGACCTACAATGTGCTAGATGCTGGGCCATGACAGGGGAGGTGGTGCTGTCATCCCCACTGCCTCAAGGAAAGGAACCACTACGATAGGGTGTCACCGTATGAATATGAGCAGGCATAGCGTGTGCACGGGGAGCACTGGGACGCCTGGCAGGGACACCTCCTCCTCCGAGGCCAGGCCATGATCTGGGGTCTAGGCCCCTGGCCCTTGCCGTTCACTTCAGCTCCAGAAAATACACCTTCAAGAGGTTCCTTATTTCTGGATGAGGAGAGCAAGGCCCGGAGTCCCACAAGAAGTTGAGAGTAAAGCTGGAACCAGGGCTGGGGTCTCCTGTCCCCTTGCACAGGGTCTGTGCCCGTGCCCGTGCCACAATGGTCCCCAGGGCGCTGGGTATACATCGGCATGACTCCCCGCCGCGGGCCTGCTGGGCTGTGAGGAAGAGAAGATGGATGCATGTGGCGCAGTGAGAGTTGTATAAGAGGCCTTAGGACAGAATTGAAAATCTGCAGTTCAGACAGTGCGTGTCATGATCGATCACAGGATGGACCTTGAGGGCTTCAGGGGAGCCTTACTCTCCCTGTGGGCTCCAGAGGCCACGTTTCTGGCTCACACATGAGGACGCAGCCTGAGCATACAAGGAGAGGCTGGGGGCGCTGGCTCGGTTTAACATTTCTCACGAATAAATCACAGAGTGAATCCATCCCTGGATACTCAAGATGGGATTGCATTTATCTGCTGAACGCACACCCACCTTGTCTGTAAAGCTGTGTATTACTGTCTGAGACAGCTCTGATGCATCATTTACCGGGGAGTTTCCATGCGCAGGGGCTTCTGGATGTGGGGCTGTGTTTTCCACCATCCCCTGGAGGGCTGGGCCCATGGGGCATCCAGCTGTGGCCTAGGAGTCCCTGCCTCATGATGGGTGTCACGCTGGGCCACCTGACACCCAGCTGCCCGGTGGGCACCACATGAACACGCACTAATGCTGATGACAGTGACAATGATGATCATGTCGGGAAACTGAGAGCCATTAAGCTGGGAGTGATTGAGTCAAGGTAACCTGGAGAGGGGGTACCTATGCTCTGCATTAAGAGGGGTAAACAGTCAAAAGCCCAGAGACAGAGGGTAAAAAAAATGACAAAAAAATTAATGACTCACTATTACAAAAAAAAAAAATCATCTCTTAGAGGAAACCACTCAGCAGAGGACTCTTTGAATTAGCTGGCTTTCTTTGTGTGCACTCAAAGGGCAATGGATAGATATGCAGCTTTGCAGGGGCTTCGAGGGTGCAAAACCAAGCGTCTTTTCGGAATCAGTTGGGATGAAGCAGTTCTGAACGGGCCAGCACCGCGTGGGTGGTGCAGGTTACATCTGAGCAGCTGGGCGACTACTGTCACCTCCCTTCCTGGAAAAGGGCTGAAAGGGGGTGTGACCCCACAGGCAGGTGTCTCAGCGGCCTCTGCGTGATTTCCTCTGGTGGGTATTCTGGATATGCTCCCATCGGGCCAATGAGAGACGCTAACTCCTTTTAAAGGAATGCATCAAAATGTTTTTCCTTTCCCCCTCCCCCTGAGGGCTGGTTTATTAAGCAAGAGTTGGCCAACTTGGAGTGAGCCCAGAGACTAATGAATATGATGAGGGAATTGGGAAATAGGAGGTTTGGGGAGTGGGGAAGGGCATTATGGTAGACCAGCCCGTTTCTTGGTTGTTGTGGGAGCCACCAGTGGATACACTTAAATCTCAGCAAGAAGAATTCAAGTCAGAATCCAAGGGCTCCTGAACTTTAATGGTCAACAGGGAAATCTTCTCTCCAGAGAAGTGGTAAGACTTCTACAGATTCTTTCTGGAATGATATGGAGGATGTGATTCTGCAATAAATGGAATTCTTTCCTATTTGTTTTGTTTTGTTTGTTTGTTTGTTTTTCTGGAGCATTTAATGTTTCTGTGAGATAAGCACTTATATTCTGCACCCTGATAAGGTTGTTTAGGCATCATAGTATTTAAGGATTTAGTTTTATACTATGGTTTTCCTACATCTTTACAAATTTCCCCTTGAAGGAACTGACATCCACTTAGTCTCTTCAAAGTGGATCTGCCATGGCTCACATACCTTCGTACTTTGCACACATTGTCCTCGTCTTCAGGTGTGTGTGTGTGTGTGTGTGTGTGTTCTGGCTCTGAGGTAAGAGGGATTTTTTTCAAGGGTAGGCACATGATTCAGTTGAATCCAACATGAACTTAATAGTGTACCTACGTTTCTTTAAATTATTTGCAGTGTCTACAACCCGGCTATGCCACAGGTAATCTTAAACTGTATTGCTGGGTAGCTTTGCTGGGTTGCTAAGTCACGTAGGACATGTATAAGGTTTGGGAGACATTTTGTGAGGCGAAGGTAACACAGGCCAGAGACAGTCACATTCCACTCATCACTCCCTCATCACTGAAGAATGAATGAGAAGTCAGAGTAGGGGACATAAGGCTTCATAGACTAGCAAGGGCTCTCAGGGAAAGGCAAGACAAAATAAAGCTTGGACCGAGTCCAGAGCTGGGGGAGGAGAGAGTAGTAAGCTCGCCAGCTTGGGAAAAAGCAGTCATTCCTCTTCCTTCCTGCGTAGGCTGGGATTCTCAAGCTCAAGGGCAGCGCTGCTTGGGGTTTGCCCTCAGTGTGTGAGTACGTCACCAGCTGATGTCATCACCTGGCAGATGCGGGCAGATGCCCCAACTAGGTGAGGGGCCCACTCCGGTGTCTGCTAGCAGCACCACAGGGTAGTGGCGCCTCCACCAGAGGGCAGGCAAAGCCAGGAAGGGCTGGAGTGGTAGGAGAAGGCCAGGTCAGTCCCTCCTGTCCTGCACCTCACCCCATGGCTAGAGGGGGAGCTGATGGAGCCAGAGTCCTGGGCGAGACCACAGGTACCTCCTTAACACTGGGGGAGCGGCAGCTTCTGAAAGGAGGGAGGTCAGTCCTTGGATGCTGGTTCTGCCTCTTACTCATTTAACCTCACCATTATAACTGGGAGAAAGTGTGGTGACATGAGTGGGTCCAGAAATGAATAATTCTCAGGCACTGCCTTCTAGTCATTAGAAAATAGGACAAGACCATCAACAGATGAATGGATAAAGAAGATGTGGTATATATATACAATGGAATATTATGCAGCCATCAAAAGGAATAAGATCTTGCCATTTGCAATGACGTGGATGGAACTGGAGTGTATTATGCTGAGTGAAATAAGTCAAACAGAGAAAGACATGTATCATATGACCTCACTGATATGAGGAATTCTTAATCTCAGGAAACAACCTGAGGGTTGCTGGAGTGGGGGGGGGGGTGGGGGGAATGGGGTGACTGGATGATGGACACTGGGGAGGGTATGTGTTCTGGTAAGCGCTGTGAATTGTGCAAGACTGTTGAATCTCAGATCTGTACCTCTGAAACAAATAATGCAATATATGTTAAGAAAGAAAAAAAGAAGAAGAAGAATGTAGCAGGAGGGGAAGAATGAAGGGGGGGAAATCGGAGGGGGAGAAGAACCATGAGAGACGATGGACTCTGAAAAACAAACTGAGGGTTCTAGAGGGGAGGGGGTTGGGAGGATGGGTTAGCCTGGTGATGGGTATTGAGGAGGGCACGTTCTGCATGGAGCACTGGGTGTTATGCACAAACAATGAATCATGGAACACTATATCTAAAACTAATGATGTAATGTATGGGGATTAACATAACAATAAAAAAATTTAAAAAAAAAATAGGACAAGAGAAGGGGTTCTCATTCATCACAAAACTCTGAGATGCCTAGGGACACTTGACAGCAACAAAATGCACAAGAATGACCAGAAAAGATTGAAAACAAACAAAGAGCAGGAATTCCTGTATCAGAAACCAACACGGAATAGGAAGCGTTAGTGATTACACGGTGTGAGTGCACAGTGAGATCAAGGGAGCAGAAGAGAACATGTATGAATTCAGCATGGAATGAAAGTGGTATTTTTTACTTTTAAATAAAGTATAACTTATTTTTTACTTTATTTAAAAAGTGTGTGGGGGGGGGATGAGGATGTTTATCTTTACATAGCAGAAAGGTACAAAAAAGGAAAATAGCAATTACCCAAATTCCCACTCTTTAGACTCAATCACTATGATTATTTTGACTTATTTACTTTCACCCTTCTTTCCATGTTGGTGTCTTTTAATAAATCACATATAGAATGAATAAACACAATGTCCTTTAAAAGCAATTCGTGGCTCAAGGTCCTGCTAAGATGGCCAACTGGCTGGACCTGGTTTGTCTCCTTCCCTCGGGATCAATCCGGAGATATTTTAGAAACACGCGGAAGGCCTGGATACTAAGAACTACCAATGACAACCACAAAACCTGCGAGGAAGCCCAGGGGGCTTCGAGGCTGTTTGAGCTGATTATAGGGGCAGGGGCAGGAGTAGTGCAGCCTGGAGCTGAAGCCTGAGCTAGCAGGGAGGGGGCAGTTTGGAGGGAAGGGTCTAAAGTTTGGCCCTTGCCTACTGTCTGCCCCTTTACAACAGAAACCCACAGCATCAGCCTGACCCCCAGTGCCCTTGTCTGCAGGTCAATATGAGGGCAGATTTACCTACTTCGTAAGTAGGGTTGCCCGCCTTAGCAAATAAAAATACAAGATGTACAGTTCACTTTGAGTTTCAGATAAATGACACATGATTTTTTCGTGTAAGTATTTCTGTGTAATATTTGGGATATACTAAATTTTTAATGTTGTTTATGTGAAATTCAAATTTAACTGTATGTCCTCTATTTTGGCTGGGTGGCCCAATTCATAGGTGACTGGGATAGTAATGCCTGCCCTGAGTATCAGGCCTGCTGGTAAGTAGTTGGCCTCCATAGAACTGGGGACTGATCTGGACTTTACTCAAGAATGCGAGGGAGGCCTGTACGGTAACCGGCTGTCATGGAGCTTCTTGCATGGGGAAGGAGAACCAGAGTCTGAGCCTGGCTCTTTGGGAAGTTTCCTGTCAGCTCTTGGGATTTTGTGCAGCATGGCAGTTCCTAAGCTCCTCTTCCACCATGCCCTTGACCTCAAACTCTAAAGCTGCATAATAGAAGGGTAGGGAGGTCACTAATATTCAAAAGTCTCCCCCAGTTCCAAAGCTTCTGCCTAGCAACCTAACCTGTTCAGCAGCCAGCCCATTGCCCACCTGTGGAAAACCATGCAATAAGGCTAGACTGCAGCTTGATTCATGACCCAGAGGGGAGGCTCTCTTCTGTGGCTTCAAATTAGCAAAATATTATTATAACAGAATTGGTTGTTATTGTTCTTGTGAAATTTTTCCTTCTGCCTTATTCTTTTGCATACAGATAATTCATGGTATGGAATGTCTCGTTAGCCATATTCTAGAATAAACTTGTGTAAACATAGCCTAAAAGATAGAAAGCCCATTTCTGTGTGAAAGTCAAAATTATAACCCTGACACCGATATCTGGGAAGATTTGAATGAGCCTCCGCCGTCTGTTTTTGCTTGCCAAAACTTGCATGAAGTTTACACTGAAAATGGCTTTTGGGTGTCCTATCACAAAAGGAGAGTGTTCCCCAGCCAGAACCGCCCCCGTGCTAATCTGGGAGCCATCTGTCAACATGGACCATCTTTCAGTCTCATCTTTTGCCAACAGCACTTCAAAACAAAGTCTCCAACCAACACTGCTTGGAGGTTTTATTAGCTCATTCTATTAACTTTTTTGACTGCCTCACTTTGTTTCAAGGAAATCGTGACCTAATTTAAAGACAGTCAAATTCCCTGTGTTTAGGTGTACGGTTCTATGGATTAGAACCAGCATGTGTCAAGTTCTTGAGTGGGACCCTAATGTCTTTGGGTGCAAAGGAAACCTATTTCAACTCATTTACTCCTCTGCTCCCAGGCTTTCAGTACATCCACCCCAGATCTGGGGATATTCCTTTTCTGTAGCAATTGGTTCAACTGATGCATCTCAGAAGTTGCTTAAAAACAACAACTTTGCAGCAAACATTTGTTATCATAAAGCGAAATCAAGCATTTTCCCTTCCTACCAGTTGGCCTTTGTTCTGCTGGATCAGTGCAGTGTTTTCCTGGCGTGGCTGGGGCTTGGGTGGAGGAGACCAGGCTGAGGACCAAGCCACTGAGTGACTGAATTCGAAAAACAAAACCCCTCAATTATCAGATTATGCTAATCCAGTTTCCAGGATCCTCACTTCCCTTTCTTTCCTGAAGCTTTTTAGAAGACTCCATTTTGAGGAAGAGCCCTGAGTGGTTGAATAGTTGTTGGTAGTCATACCACGCACAGGATAACTAAGTATCACATAATGTTGACTGACAGAGTTGGGTATGAAGCAGGGTAAGTTGTCAGCAGGGCTGAGAGATGGTTCTCCAAAGACAAGGATCAGGTTGGGATGAGACAGTTTCAGATCTAATACATGATCAGCTGCATAATCTGACACAGAATCTTTATATTAGAAATCTGCTTTATTTAACATAATGAAAGAAAGCCGAAAGCAGAAAGAAAACATTGCAGGAATATAACTGTGTACCTGAGAGGGTTGTGTCAACACCATTGAGGGACAGTTCCCGGGGAGATAACAACTTGTTTATCATATAGGGAACTCCTGAGTGTAGCTACAACGGGCAGGACAGTTAGAAATCAAAAGGAAGTATCCCTATTCTGTAGCATGATCCACACTGAATTTCAGTTTTCAAGAGGGGCATAGGTCATTTTCACCCTAGAATCTTGGAAGACAGACAGAGCTGATCATAAGATGGGCACATCCAATGGACATGTGCTTGTCTGAGGGTCAGTGATTTTTAACCTTCTGATGGTGAATGATAGGAGCTCAGGTACAGCACGTGTAGACAGTGGAAATGAGAATGAGGCCACTTCAGCTGTAAGTCAGGGGCCGAGGAAAGATGGAGGCAGGAGGAGAGAAGTAGCCTGAGAGAGGGCAATGCAGCTGTAGACGGGGACAAAGTGGGACCAAGAGCCGATGGCAGGACTTAGTGCTGGTAG
>NW_022589726.1:18620062-18733214 GCF_004348235.1 Phoca vitulina | reverse complement strand
TGGTTCCTGAAGAGGAGAAGACTGAAGAAAGTGTGAGAGGCTGGAGGGTAGAGCTGAGAGGAGCAAATCAGTGAGATGAGCCTCCCAAGAGCAGTTTATATGTGGTAGAAATGGGTTGGGCTCCATCCTGGAAGGTGAGCTTGCAGATTGGGAAGGGCTGATCTTTACAAATAGTGAGATCAGCCCCAGCCTCTTAAAGGTATGAAATGTGAAGATTGCTTCTTTGGCTTCCTTTAGTCATGGAGAAATTCTCCTGTCTTCCAGCCTTGATCATCCCAACACAATAAGGCTGGATATGTATTCACTGAAGTCATGAGTTAGTCATGTTCTCAAACAAAGAAGACAAGGAGCTGATCTGTGATAATTGTCCCTTCCTTCTGCTTACTCAGACACTCCTCTGTGTGCCCCCTTCCCACACAGGTTTTCACCTCTACCAGCACCACCCTTCCCATCAGGGTAGGACTGACTCTGAGTTCTTATAGGCATTTGCCCAAACGCCTGAGCAAGAAGTGGCCTGCAGTGTTTTTCACCATGTTTGTACCTGTCCTTCTGGAGCTCCTGGCTGTTCTTCCTGGTGGCCTGTGCATGGAAATGGGGACTATTTGGGGGATATAATCGTCTTTTGAAAAGCAAAGGGACAGAAGAGTTGAGTTTTTACGCTGTGCAGTCAGCATTTTCTCTCTGTCCTGTGTGATAAAGCTAGCCAATGGCAGTTTCCTGAGAGGACAGGAGACATCACCAAAGGCCACTCGCTGGAGACCTGACTTCTGCACCTCCCTCCTCAGTGCTTGCTTCCCACTGATCTGTTATTATGCAAAATTTTCTTTCCAACTGGCCTCCACAGACACCTTTTTCTCTCCTGGTTTGGAATGTTCACTTAGAACTTAAGGAATCTAAAATGAGTAGGACATAAATCACTGAGGAATTCACTGAATTTTTATTTTAACAGACTTTGACGCTTCTTAGGAATCAAGAAGCAGACACGTTAATGGGGTGTGTACAGAAAGTCGAGGGGCATATAGAAACAGTGAATCATAAAAATGTGCCCTTACATGTGTGATTATGTCACAAATAAATTCCAAATTTCTATTTCTAATCTCAGCACTTGAAATCTGAAATGGCTACACACCTCAGGGAAAGAGGGCTGTGAGTGAGTGTGGTGTTTGGCCTGGAGAGGAATGAGGTCCATTTTTCCCAGCCCACACATGAAGTCCTGAGCACCAGGAGCACTGAGAACAGTTACAGGCAGGCTGTTCTGTGAGACCACATGGGTAAATGGCAACCAGCGGAGGAAGGACAAACTTGCACATTAAGATGACCTGAGAAAAGCTCTTGTTACTATCTTAGAAATGTCCCATCTCTCCAGTGTTTTGGGGTGCCCAATATCCAGGAGGGCAGGTCATTTCCTGCCCAAAGGAGGTGCTCTCTAAGCATAGGGAAGAGATACCTTCTCAAGACAACAGAAACAGCTCCCTTCTTTCCACCCTGGTTGCACAATGACTGACCAAGAAATGTGCTTCCACCCAGTTCTGGGAAAGAAGTGTTCTTTCCCATGGCATGACTCTGCTCTGTTCTACTGTCTTGGGATAGAGGCTCTGAGTTTGGCTAGATGATGCAGGAGGGGTAGGAAGGGTTGGCGAGTGAGGTGGGAGCAGCACACATTTTCCCCAGTATTTGTATCTATAGCTGCTTTCATAGTGCAATGGTGGAGTTGGGTAGTTGCCACTGAGAGGGTATGGCTTGCAAAACCTAAATGGTTTACTATGTGGCCCTTTAAAGAAAATGTATGTCAACCCCTGGTTAAGAGCATGGGCTCTGGAGACAGAGTGCTCAGACTCATAACTAGGCTCATGTGTGTCTTTTTGAAAAGTATTCATTTTTACGGCTGTAAAGTGGGGGTGAAAATAATACCTGCCTCACAGTGTTGCGGGGATTGCCGGAAATAATGCAGAGGCCTTAGCATAGGACCTGCATGGAAGTGCTCTGTTAAGATGAGCTAATATCATTATTATAATGCAAGTAGGAAGAAGCTTGGGGGGGTTCAGGGATGCACGAGAATCCTCAGGAACTGGAACACAGGTGCAGCTGTGTGTGTGGCGGAGGGGGCGGGGATGGAAGAAATGATACCAACGCTGCAGGTTTGTGTCATATTGGTAAGGGCCTGGAAGCCAAACATGGGGCTTTGCACTTGCTCCCAGAAGCAGTACAGCGCCATGGAAGCCAGAAGAACAACAGAAGCAGAAGTATGATTTAAAGGCTTACTGGTGCTCTGAGCAGCAGGCCAGGCAAAATCTCTGCTCGGGGGCAGAGGCAGTTCCTTGCCTAAGTGGTTGGAGGGAAATTGTGGCCAGAGAGAAAGAGGATCTGTGTCTTTGGCAGGAGCCCAGCAGACTGCTCTCTCTGTCCTATGTGGAGTCAGGCTCCCCTGGGCCATCCTCTGCTGGGTTCTGCCCTTGGGGCGGTGCATGCAGGGACAGGCTGCTATCAACCAACCCAGGTGACCAGATCAGTGCCTCCTTTACTACTGATTTTATATCTTTTCCAGGGTGGGAGAAGACTCATCCCTGAATAAAAAGTGTGTAATTCTGTTGTAGCGAGAACCTCACATTCAACCAGTTAGCCGGTCAAAGGATGGTTTAACTTGAACATATTATCCACTTCCCAGCTTGGCATGTGCACCAAATAGCTCCAGCAATATGAAGTATTATGTTTCATTTCCTGACACATGTTTTTCTCCTATCAATAGATTTCTAAGACATTACATATTATTTTATATTCTATTCTCTCTAATATATATAAAGATGTATTTTTTCCCCAAAATTCTCATCACTACCTGCCAGGGAATGATGCCCTGGGAACCAATTCTGGTGACCCTGACCATGCGTGAGGTCAGCTAGGACCACAGGCTCTTACGACAGTGGAGGGGGAGTTAGAGAAGAGGGGCCCCATGGCAGGTCCATTTCTGATTTCACTCTTTTCCTGTCCCACCACCCTTAAAAGGTTAAGTTTGTACTTGATTCATTTGCCCTTGATTTTCTGTATCTTTGGCGGCAGGGAGGTGCCCTCTCTTCTATATTCCACTTTGACCCTGCTGTCCTGGGCTAAGCTGTCCTTTTCCTCCTCTAGAGTCTAGTCTTCTGCCCCTCTGCTCCTGCTTCCACACTCAGGAGAGGGCTGTGCTCACAGGCAGTGGGGACCCACTGGATGGTCAGAAGAATTGATTTCTCCAATGAAATCTCCCCAGTGTTCCTGAATCATGTCCCATGGTGGTTATATTTTCCCAGAGGAGCAGGGTGGAGAAGGCCAGACCTTCATAACAAGATTCAAACAAAGGGTGATAGTTCAGGCAACTACGTGAGAGAAACTAAAAGCAAGCAACGTGAGTAAAGCCGATGACAGCCGGCCTCCTCCCCAGCAGGCTGCTGAACCCAGCCTCTTCCCTCTGCCAGAACAGCCTCCAATCAGTGCTGTTGTCTGATGGCTTTGGAATGAAGAAGGCCTTTGTTTCAGGGCCCGGGGGTTCACCTGTACTCCTTGCATTTTTTCCAGCATGGAGGAAGGCAGGAAGGAAGCCCAGAAGCCTGAGCCCCTGCAAAGTCTGCCTCGAGAGGATTTGCTTTGTCTTTCTGCCTCCCTGGTTGGAGCTGGCAGATGAGACTGAGGGATAGACTATTGTCATCATCCATCAAAAGTTTAAGACTAAGTGCCTAATCCTGCCAGCCCCAGTGCAGGATGCTGCTGTTCAGAGGGAATTCCACAGACCCAGTTCTGTCCCTTGGGAGCACCCACTGGAAGAAAAACACTTGCAGCCACTTGTGTCAAGACAGTAGCGCCCAAGTTGGAGTAGAAAGGCAGCCTTCTATGCTCCATAGAGCAGTGCAGGCAGTATGGAACCTTCCAGAACTGCATGACTTAGTAACTAAGGCTGTCGTGAACATATAGTATGCACTACACTGTAGAACTTCCCTTGTATTTCTCAATTTCCACACACACGGCCCATCCATTTTTGCAGAGAACACGGTGAAGGGGTCATATATCTGGACATGAAATCTGAGTGGCTTTACCCACAGATGTTGGACGATTCTGACAACTCCTGTCTTCCAGTGGGATGGGCTCGACCTCGTCCATAACAACTGGGGTGGAGGAGAGCCTAGTCAGACCTCCCCAGGGGCTGACAAAATCTCCAAAAGTTGCCGGTGGCCTGGTTTCTGTTTCTCTCCACAGCCTCCCTCGTGTCCCCGCCTCCTTTCTGCATCCTGCCTCCTCACCACTGAAGGGTCCCCTTACTAGCCTGTGTCATTAAAAAAAAATTGTATTTGGGTAAAAATACTCCAGCAACCCTCCAGGGAGATACACAAAGACCTGGTTTAAATACTGTAAGTGGTTGGATGAGATGCAGCCTATGGGACGATGTCTTACTACGTCTGCCTTCTGGTGTGACTCTCTTCATGTCAGTAAAGGGGGGAACATCTGGTTAATGATGGATACATTGGGTAACTCTCCCCAATTCGGGATGGTTTGCAGTAATTCCTACCCAAAAATGCATCTCAAAATCATCTGACTCTTAGTATGAATATCCTAGAGAGCAAACATGCCTCAAACGTGCTCCTCTGAGATTTCTTGGCATTTAATGGCAACTTCCATCTGTTAATCTTTTGTAATCTCACTTTAAGCCTGGGGTTGGCATTAGTGACAGATCTTCGATGATGTGATGTGGGCCAGGAGCAAACAGTCAAGAAAGAATTCTTGAGATGTTTTCGGTGCAAAAAAGTGCTTTTATTGTAGCATGGGAACAGGACCCGTGGGCAGAAGGAGCTGCACTGGGGTCGTGAGGAGTAGCTGATTATATCCCTTCTAGTTAGTGGGGGCTAAGGATAGCGGGAGTCTCTAAGAAATTTGGAAGCAAGGCTTTCAGGACCATGAGGGGCTAGCCACTGCTAAGATAAGGTTATTTACTACTGCCTAGTAAAACATCAGTCTTGAGACCCTTCAGCTGTGTATCAGTGGCACATATGCTCTGGAGGGTCATTGCCAAAATATCCTGGGGAGTGTTCGCAGCTACCAGGGAGAGTGACACTAACAAGAGCAAAGCTACAGGGGTAAAGCAATGAAGGAAGTCCTTGAAAGGGCTATAGGACTGTTGCAATCTGTACACCTCAGGAATTCTGCCTGGAGTTTGCAGCCAAGTCTGGCCCTTGCTTCCTTTTTCTCCCATCAGTCGGTCCTCTGGCACAAGTCTGGGAACTAACGTAGAGAAGAAGACCTCAGGGGGACCTGATAAATTTAACTTCTTTCCCATTTTCCTCTGCCCTTTCTTCAGCTGCTTCCAGGAAACAGCCTGGATTTTTCCAAACAGGCACAGAAGAATATTCGGTACCACTTCGAGCGTTTGGACCCAGTGGCGGAATCTGTTGACTGGGGATTCTAGACTCCATTCCCAGTTCCTTGCTTTCTTTCCCATCTCCACTATAGAAACTTGAAAAGTGAAACATTCTTTCTCTTAAAATTTTTAAGAAATTTATTAGATATAATTTATGTACAGTGAAATGCACAGATCTTAAGTGGGGAGTTCAATCAATTTTGACAAACTCATGTACTTCTGTAGCCCACACAATATCAAGATAGAGAACATTTCTATTACTCCAGGAAGTCTTGTTTCCTTTTCCTATAATCCCACTGCCTCCAGGCCATCACTGTTTTGAATTTTTCCACCCTGGATTAATGTGTTTATTTTAGAACTTTATATAAATGGAATCATACAGTATACACTTTTAAAATATATATTTATTAGTTATTATTTATATACATTTGTATATTATTTATATGTGTGTGTGTGTTTGGATTTTTTTACTCAGCAAAATATTTTTGAGATTCATCCAGATTGTTGTGATAGTTCATTGTTGATTGATAGTTCAGTCTCTTTTATTGCTGAGTGATGTGCCATGGTATGAATATATCACAGTTTCTTTACCCATTCTGACTGATGGATATTTCCAGTTTATTACCTACCATAAAATTGTTATGAACATACTTGTGAGGTTTTGTGTGGACATATGTTTTCAGTTAACACAAATAAATACCAGGAAATAGAACTGTTGCTTCAAGAGTAAATGTATGACCAGCCCAGCCAGGGACATCTCACCTTACCATAAACACACACACACATACACACACACACACACACACACACACAAAACAAATTTTAGTTTTCCGAAATGATTGTGCCATTTTTAAAAATCTTTAATTTTTAGAGCAGTTTTAGGTTCATAGCAAAATTGAGCAGAAAGTACAGAGAGTTCGCATATACTCCCTGACCCCTCACATACATAGCCTCCCTCACTATCAACATCCCTCACCAGAGCGGTGCATTAGTTACAGTTGATGAATCTATGCTGTTATAAACATCACGTGTAGGTTTTTGTATGGACATAAGTTTTCAGTTCATTTGGGTAAATACTGAGGAGTGTGATTGCCGGATAATATGGTAAGAGTATGTTTAGTATTGTAAGAAACCATCAAACTGTTTCCAACATGGCTGTACCATTTTGTATTCCCATTAACAAGGAATGGAGTTCTTGTTGCTCTATGTCCTCATCAGCATTTGGTGTTGTCAGAGTTTTGGATTTTCACTATTCTAAAAGGTGCACAGTGATATCTCATTGTTTTAACTTGCATGTCCCTAACGACATGTGATGTGGACATCTTTTCATGTGCTTATTTCCCATCTGTGTATCTTCTTTGGTCAGCCGTCTGTTAGGGTCTTTGACCTATTTTCTAATTGGGTTCTTCGTTTTCTTTTCTTTTCTTTTTTTTTAAGATTTATTTATTTATTTTCTGGGGGAGGGGCAGAGGGAGAGAGAGTGTCAAACAGACTCCACACCAAGCACAGAGCCTGACATGGGGCTCAATCCCACAACCCTGAGCTGAAACCAAGAATCCGAAGCTTAACTGACTGTACCACCCAAGTGCCCCTGGGTTGTTAGTTTTCTTATTGTTGAGTTTTAAGAGCTCTTTATATTTCAGACAACAGTCTTTTTATTGGATGTGTTTTTTTGCAAATACTTTCTCGCAGTCTGTGGCTTGTCTTCTCATTCTCTTGATAGTGCCTTTTGCAAAGCAGAAGTTTTTAATTTTAATGAATCCAACTTATTAATTCTTCCTTTCATGAATCGTGCCTTTGGTATTGTTTCTAAAAAGTCATTGCCAAACTCAAGGTCATCTAGGTTTTCTTCTATGTTGTCTTTTAGGGCTTATAGTTTTGCATTTTACATTAGGTTTATGATGCATTTTGAGTTAATTTTTGTGAAAGGTGTAAGGTCTGTGTTTAGATTCATTTTTTGCATGTGGATGTCTGGTTGTTCCAGCACCATTTGTTGAAAAGATTCCCTCTCCATTCTATTGCCTTTGTTCTTTTGTCAAAGACTTGTTGACTATATTTGTGTTAAGTCTACGTCTGGGCTCTCTATTCTATTCCATTGACCTATTGATCTATTCTTTCACCAATAACACACTGTCTTGATTACCATAGCATTATAGTAAGTCTTAAAGTTGGGCAGTGTCAGTCCTTTGGCTTTGTTCTTCTCCTTCAATATTGTGTTAGCTATTCTGATTCTTTTGCCTCTCCATGCAAACTTTAGAATCAGTTTGTCAATATCCAAAAATAACTTGCTGTGATTTTGATTGAGATTTCATTGAATCTATAGATTAAGTTGGGGAAAAACTGACATCTTGACAATATTGAGTCTTCCTATTCATGAACATGGAATGTCTCTTCATTTATTTAGTCCTTTGATTTTGTTCATTAGAGTTTTATAGTTTTCCTCATATAGATCTTATACATATTTTGTTAGATTTATACCTAAGTAGGTCAGTTTGGGGACTGCTAATGTAAATGGAATTGGGTTTTTAATTTCAAATTTCAATTGTTCATTGATGGTATATAGCACAGCAATTGACTTTTATATATTAACTGCATATCCTGCAGCCTTTCTATAATCACTTATTAATTCCAGGATTATTTTAGGTTTTCTACATAGACAATTAAGTCTTCTGTGAACAAAGATAATTTCATTTCTTTCTTCCTGGTCTGTATACTTTTTATTTCCTTTTCTTGTCTTAATGCATTAGCTAGGAACTCCAGTGCAATATTGAAAAAGAGTGGTGAGAAGGAACATCCTTGCCTTGTTCCTGATCTTAGTGGGAAAGCTGCTAGTTTCTTGCCATTAACTGTGATGTTAGCTGTGGATTTTTTGTAGATGTTCTTTATCAAGATGAAGAAGTTACCCTCTATTTCTAGCTTGCTGAGAGTTTTAATCATAAATGGTATAGGATTCTGTCAAATGCTTTTTCTGCATCTACTGATAAAATTGTGTGATTTTTCTTCTATAGCCTGTTGATGTGATGGATTATAACCATTGATTTTTGGATGTTGGTCCAGCCTTATATATACCTAGAATAAATCCCACTTGGTCATGGTGTATAATTCTTTTCATACATTGTTGGATTCAATTTGTTAATATTTTTCTGAGGATTTTTGAATCCATATTTATGAGAGATTTTGGTTTATAGTTTTCCTTTCTTATAATGTCTTTGTCTGGTTTGGTATTAGGGCAATGCTGGCCTCATAGAATGAGTTAAGAAGTATTCTTTCTGCTTCTTTCTTCTAAATGACATTGTAGAGAATTGGTATAATTTCGTCTTTAAGTGTTTCATAGAATTCACTAGTGAATCCTTCTGAGCCTGATGGTTTTTTTTTTTTTTTTTTGAAGGCTATGAATTATTGATTTGGTTTTTTTAATAGATAGAGGCTTGTTGAGATTGTCTATTCTTATGTGAATTTTGGCAGGTTGTGTCTTTCAAGAAATTGGCCCATTTTATCTAGGTTATCAAATTTGTGGGCATAGAGTTGTTCATAGTATTCTTTTATTATCTTTTTAAGGTCCATGGGATCCATAGTGATATTCACTCATTCATTTCTGATATTAGTAACTTGTGTCTTTTCTCTCTTTTTTTTTTTTCTTAGTTAGCCTGGCTAGAGGCATATTAATTTTATTGATTTTTTCAAAGAACCAGATTTTGGTTTCATTGATTTTTTTCTATCAATTTCTAGTTTTTATTTCATTTATTTCTGCTCTAGTTTTATTATTTATTTCCTTCTGCTTACTTTGGAATTAATTTGCTCTTCTATTTCTACTTACCAAAAATGGATGCTTAGATTATTGATTTTAGATGGCTCTTCTTTTCTAATGTATGCATTCAGTGTTATAAATTTCTTTCTAAGCACTGCTTTTGTAGCATACCACAAATTTTGATAAATTGTATTTTCACTTTCACTTAGTTCAAAATATTTTAAAAATTCTCCTAATATTTCTTATTTGACTCATATGTTATAGAAATGTGTTGTTTAATCTCCTCATAATTGGGGATTTTTCAGTAATCTTTCTGTTATTCATTTCTGATTTACTTCTGTTGTGGTTTGAGAGCATAGATTGTATGATTTCTAGTCTTTCTATCCTGCTGAATGTTCCATCTAAGCTTGAGTAGAATGTGTATTCTGCTGTTGTTGGATGAAATATTCTATAGATGTCTATTATACCCAATTGATTGATGATGCTATTGAGTTCAATTATGTCCTTATTGATTTTCTGCCTACTAGATCTCTCCATTAATAATACAGGGGTGTTAAAGTCTCCAACTATAATAGTACAGTCATCTATTTCTCATTGCTATTCTATCAGTTTTTGCCTCATGTATTTTGATGCTCTGTTTTTGGATGCATACACATCAAGGATTGTTATATCTTCTTGGAGAATTTATCCCTTTATCATTAGGTAATGCCCCTCTTTATCCCTGATTATTTTCCTAGCTCTGAAGTCTGCTTTTTCTGAAGTTAATACAAATACTCCAACTTTATTTAATTAGTCTTAGTATGGTATATCCTTCCCCATCTCTTTACTCTTACTCTATATATGTCTTTATATTTAAGATGAATTTCTTGTATTCAATCTTACTTGGGTCTTGTGGTTTTGATACATTCTGATAATCTCTCTTTTAATTGGTGTATTTAGATTATTGACTCGTGATTATTGATATAGTTGGATTAATATCTACCATATTTGTTACTCTTTTCTAGTCATTGCTCTTGGTAGAACTCCCAGAAGCAAAACTCACAAAATGTGGATGTCCCTCAAAAGTCCCCTTGAAGGTTCTTTGGCTCTCAAAGTTATCCACACTGAGTCTCCAACAATCTTAATTACACTTCAGGTTTTTCTACCCAGTATTAGTTTAAAAATAATTACTAAAATCTCAAAACAGTGTTGGTTAGAGACTGTTTTGAAATGCCATTGACTAAAGATGAAATTGAAAGATGGTCCAAGTTCCATTTCCTTACACCACACACAAAAATAGACTCAAAATGGATGAAAGACCTAAATGTGAGACAGGAATCCATTAAAATCCTTGAGGAGAACACAGGCAGCAACCTCGTCGACCTCAGCCACGGCAACTTTTTCCTAGAAACGTCACCAAAGGCAAGGGAAGCAAGGGCAAAAATGAACTATTGGGACTTCATCAAGATAAAAGACTTTTGCACATCAAACAGTCAACAAAACAAAAAGACAACTGACAGAATGGGAGAAGATATTTGCAAATGACATATCAGACAAAGGGCTAGTATCCAAAATCTATAAAGAACTTATCAAACTCAACACCCAAAGAACAAATAATCCAATCAAGAAATGGGCCGAAGACATGAACAGACATTTCTGAAAAGAAGACATTCAAATGGCCAACAGACACATGAAAAAGTGTTCAAAATCACTCGGCATCAGGGAAATCCAAATCAAAACCTCAATGAGATACCACCTCACACCAGTCAGAATGGCTAAAATTAACAAGTCAGAAAACGACAGATGTTGGCAAGGATGTGGAGAAAGGGGAACCCTCCTACACTCTTGGTGGGAATGCAAGCTGGTGCAGCCACTCTGGAAAACAGTATGGGGGTTCCTCAAAAAGTTGAAAATAGAGCTACCTGATGACCCAGTAATTGCACTACTGGGTATTTACCCCAAAGATACAAATGTAGTGATCCGAAGGGGTATGTGCACCCCGATGTTTATTGCAGCAATGTCCACAATAGCCAAACTGTGGAAAGAGCCAAGAATCCATTAACAGATGAATGGATAAAGAAGATGTGGTGTGTGTATATACATATATACATGTATACACACAATGGAATATTATGCAGCCATCAAAAAAACAAAATCTTGTTATTTGCAACAATGTGGATGGAACTAAAGGGTATTATGCTAAGTGAAATAAGTCAATCAGAGAAAGACAAGTATCATATGTTCTCTCTCATATGAGGAATTCTTAATCTCAGGAAACAAACTGAGGGTTGCTAGAGTGGTGGGGGGTGGGAGGCATGGAGTGGCTGGGTGATAGACATTGGGGAGGGTATGTGGTATGGTGAGCACTGTGAATTGTGTAAGACTGTTGAATCACAGACCTGTACCTCTGAAATCCAATGATTTTTATATTAATTTTCTACTAACTTTGATAAATTTACTTATTAATTCTAATAGTTTAGAGAATATTTTCATTTTCTACATACATAATCATGTCATATGTGAATAACTGCAGCTTGTTTTCTTCCTTTCTAATCCTTAAGATGTTTATTTCTTTGTCTTGCCTTATCACACTGGCATGATCTCCAGTATAATGTTGAATAGTTATGGTGATCACAGTTACCCTTGCCTCCTTCCTGGTCTCAGTGAGAAAGCTTTGATCATTCAGTATGATATTTGCTGTTTTGTGTGTGTGTGTGTGTGAGAGAGAGAGAGAGAGAGAGACCATTTGATTTCTCTCCTTTTGTTCTGTTAACATGTGTATTACATAATTGTGTTTTTTTTTTTAATGTTGAACCACCCTTCCTGTAATGATATTTGACAAATTCTAAGCCCTATTCCTACTTCTTCCCCTCTTCCCACATCTGAGAAAACTGATAAGAAAGCCTGGGTATTCCCTCTTTTGTGATTAGTGAGAACTTCAAGCCATGTGTGGGAATCCTCAGCCTGACCTCACCCGTAATCACCATAAAAAACCCTACTCCATCTCCATTTCCTGCTCTTCCAAGCCATAATTGGATCAGCTTGGGAGGCCTTCCCCTCTCTCCCCAGAAGGCCTTATTATGTGAGTAATATATTTTCATACCATCTTGGTGTGTGTGTATACTGTCATCAGTCTCAATAGTTGAAACAAATTTTGAGTGGAGATCCATCCTGCCTCTGTACGGGGGCCACAATAATTGTTACTGTGAGCAGGTGGTCTAGATGATGACTGTTACCACTGAGGTCTTTCTTTTCTTGCTTTACCTTGTAATATAGCTCTGCTGTGTATTTGTGAGCATTCAATTTGAGCTACCGCTTTCTATCTAGTAGGTTCTTTGAGTTGTGCTGCCACCTGCTCTCAAACTTGCATTCTGAGCTATACTGCTTTGTGTTACATTTACTGAGTTCTACTAAGGCATCTGGTATAAACTTAACTGACCTTTGTCAGAAGTGTCAATAATTGTCATTTAGAGACAAGAGTATGGGGCTGGGGTCCTCCTTAAAATGACAGTGGGTCATGCTCTCAGCCCAGACCTATCTGTGCGTCTCATATTGAACTGTGTTTCTTGATTCTCCCATAAACAAAGACTGATGCTAAGATCATGAGAATGACTCTTAGCCTGTGACCATTTAGTGTGTGTCTCAAGCAGGTGTTGGCCTCCGTTCTGTGAAGTGCTCAAGGGAAAGATTGATAACCTGTGCAATATATGGTCCCATCAGATGATCACTTATGTGGAGAAAGAGCAGTTACTATGTGGCTTCGTAAGGCCACACTCTGAAAAGCAGGTGGTTTATTAGGACCCTGCAAAATGCCTTTGCTGCTGCTGCTGCTACTCCCCATGCCTTTGTTGCCAAAAGAGATCCTCATCTTCAGGGCTATAGGGGAAAACACATATGCTACAGCTGTGACACAACTAAGAGGTTAATTCAACTATTTCCATGAGGGAGGCCCTAAACCCTGATGATACCAACTTGAGGCTCTCTGGAAGAAGACATTTATAGATTTGAGCAAGGTAGAGAATAATCCCTCTCTCCCCCAAGTATATTTAATAAACAGAGCAAAGGAAAAGAGAGAGAATCGGAGGGAGAAAATAAGGAAGGGAGGAAGGGAAGGAACAAAGGAAGGAAGGAAAGAAGAGAAAGAGAAAGGAAAAGAAGAAGATAAAGAAGAAAGAGAAAAGAAAGAAAGGAACGAAAGAACAAAATCTGGAAATGGAGGAAATAAAGAACTGAAACACGATCTGATGTAACTGGAAATTCAGTTTACTAAAAGAATTTATACATCAAAGAGATTTTAAAAAGGCATGGATTGGCTTTGTGCTTCTAGCATATAAGTTCTGAATTAACTTTAACATCTGAAATACACTAACTGGCAAGTCTTTATGGCTTTAATCCATACTGAAGGTCAAATTACACTTCTGCCTGGGATCTCACTAAATGTAAACAAGGTACCCCTAATCTTGGGGGAGTTTTTGAACCCAAAATAGAGAACAGACAGGTATGCCTCACCTTAATTATCAGAGCTATTAACTTGCCTAAATTTCATCTATGGCCCCCTAAAACATCTCACAGTGGTCATGAACACTCAAAACCAATACGTAACAAACTAAAATTAAGTCCTTGACACTTACACATTGGCTTTCTAAAATGGGACTCCATAGACCTTCCCCTAGTTAAAATAGTTAAAAAAAAAAATAGTTAATACACCCCAATGTAAATTAGAACAGGGCCTTCAAAGAGTAAAACCCATTATATGGGATCTGTTTAGAGAAGGGGGATTATGCTCACTGTTTCTCCATTCAACAACCAATTTGGCTTGGTTTTAAACTTGGAAAGAATAAAGGTATCTCACAGTGGATTACCACAGGCTTAATCTGATGGTCACACCCATTAAGGCCCCTTCCCAATACTAATGAAATTGCTGACTCTACCCAATCAGCAACTGGTAAATACTTTGCTTTCATGGATTTGACTAACAATATTCTGTTCGATACCCATTTCCACAGCCTTTTAGTCACAGTTTGCCTTCACCCCTAAAGGGGCACAATACATCTTTAACTCAGATGCTCAGGGAATGCCTCCATAATCTTGCCATTGCACACAATCTTTGCAGGCAAGATCTTGAATGCCTGGACTTTCTCCAGGAGCACAGGTACAACATTACACTGGTGAATCCTCCTCCAAAGAGATTCACTGGACACACTCATTCAGGACATGCAAATACAAAGGAGCTCACAAAGAGGCTAGGCCACTTCTCCACACCCAGTACAAATTCCTGCTACCTCAGTTAAATACCTGAAATTATCTGGTAATCTGAAGGTCACCCTGACACTGTCAAGAGACAGCTACTGACCTGCTTGGCACCCACAATACTAGAACAGGCCTAACATCTTTTAGGCTTTTTTTGAGTTCTGAAGGTAACATATTCCTTATTTACAATTTTTACTTAAGCCCATTTATGCTATTACTTGCAAATCAGCCCACCATGAATGGGGCCCCTCTCCAACAAGAGGCTCTAAAATCTGTCCAAATTACAGTCCAGACACTCCTTCATTCTAGAGGTTTTAGCAGCATCTTTTCATGCCTCTTGGAGTCTCTGGACTGCCCATGTTGGCCACTTTGCCTTCAAGATCATTCCATTCTCCCCAGGAATCATCAGAGGATCCAATCACATCTGGACAGATTGACCCTCATGGGGTCTCTAGGCTGGTTGTAGATCTTGAAAAAACAATTCTTCACAACAGTTTATATTATAAAAGCATTTTTATTGAACACACTCTGGAGGTAGTCAGAACCAGAACAAAATTTGGGATTTGGATGGGGACCCCGTTCTGAAAGCTTAGATACCAGAAAACTTTGGATTCTTCTTTCATCCAGGATTGTGCTATAGAGACCTAAAGGCTGATTTGAAGCAGAACATAGAATCACAACATGGGAGACTAGAGACCGGGGATTGGACCCTTCCAGGAACCAAGAATGCTGCTCTGCAATACATTGGTCTAGACCACACTCCAGAAAAAGAAAACTTGGCTTGGGCAACTGCCTGGAAGAGGCAGTCACCACAGGCTGGGTTGCTGCGCTTGGGAGGCAGTGTGACTTGCAGCAGGCTCTTAGCTTTTGAAGCTCTTCCGGGAAGAGGAGGTGGTGGAGACAAACTTGACACTGGAGCTACTGCCCCCACCACTGCCAAAGCCCATCCCCATGCTTCGGCCACTGCCCGCACTGAAGCCAGAGCCCCCCACACTGAACCCGCTGCCCAGGCCGGCGCCTCCACTGCTGCTGGAGTAGTAGCTTCCACCGCCACCTCCGCCAAGACCACCACCAAGACCACCGCCAAGGCCACCTCCAAGACCTCCACCGAGGCCACCGCCAAAGCCACTGCCACCGCCGTAGGCAGAGGACATGTTGTTTGTGATGACAGCTGCAGAGAAAGGAGGGAGGACTTGGTGAGACCAGTGTGCTAGATTGACCCTACACGTCCCAGTTATTTGATCCCACTAGTGTTAACACTGTCCCTGGCCTCTTTCACAGAGGAGCAAAGAGGCTCGGGACTATGCCATTTAATTAAGGTCCCTAACAGAAGGTTGGTGAGCTTAGAAGGCAAGGGATGGTGCTAAGTCCTCAGGAGGTAGGGTCAACAAGGGGAGAGGGTACAGGATGTATGAGATACTGGGCCTACGCTTTAAGAAATAAGACATGAGCCATGTCGGTTCATGTCTCAGTCTGTGCTCTTTCCCCTCCACCACCTCCTTCTCTCTAAATATATTAAAAAACCATATGTTGGGATGGGAGTTTCTGGTATGTAGAAACAACAGGATTCTGAGTTGGCACCAAATACCCCATATTATTATCATTGTGAAGGTCTGTTCAAAGTTACTTACAAATGTTGACTGGTCCAACTCCTTCTCCAGTGAGTCTAAAATGGGAAAAATTAAAGTAAGAGTTAAAAACTCCCCAAAAGACAGTACTAGTCATGTTTAGAGCTTGTTCTACAAGCAAGGAGCCTGCATGCCCCAAAGCTGCTTACGTTAGAGAAAGAGATAGCCCTCTAGAGTGACTTCCCAATGAAGAGGAGTGTTGGCCTGTTTGACCTAGAAACAGGTTATCGGAAGAAGATTGCAATTCACATTCTCCTCCACCCATTATACAGAAAGCATGAGTAAGAGGCTGTGGGAACTCTGAATATGTATGAAGCAGTTTTGGCCTGGTAGGAGCTTACATGCTCTGAGGGAATTTGGCATGGACAGAAATACTTCTAAGGAAGGATGCAGTGGGTAGTGTCAGAAGATTGCAGAAAATGGAGTAGTTTGAGAATCCAAAGGCAAGTGAATTTAACTCAGCTGGAGTAATCATGAAAGGCTTTCTGAAGGAAGTGGTACTTGAAGAACGGGGAAGACATTTGTTGAATTGCTTGAAGGAGAGGAATTTGGTGGTGGGAACAGGGTCAGAAAAGTGAGTTGGGGCCACACTGTGTAGGTCAGCTGGATGCCTAGGTGTCAGATTGAAACTGGATTAGTGAAGAATAATTATTATGTACAAATAGTGGTCACTTGTGTGTGTGATGGAGTGGAGAAGAAGCTCCATTTTATTAAATGTGAGGCCATCCTGGGCTTGTAAAGTCAGCCATCTGTCCCCACCTGCACTCCTCGCCCTCCAGCAGCTTCCTGTAGGTTGCGATCTCCACATCCAGGGCCAGCTTGGTGTTCATCAGCTCCTGGTACTCGCGAAGCAGCCGGGCCATGTCCTGCTTGGCCTTCTGCAGGGCGTCCTCCAGCTCAGCCAGCTTGTTCTTGGCATCCTTGAGGGCCAGCTCCCCGCGCTGTTCGGCATCAGCGATGGCGTTCTGCAGGTTGGCGCACTACAGAGGGAAAGAAGTGAGTGGGAACCCTTTAGTAGCTGACCTAGGCCTGAAGTGTCTCTTTCTGGGATTCCAGGGAGAAGCCAGTACATTTGTCCTGGTCACTGTGGATGGTGGAACACTGAAATGCTGGTACTTGCTCCAGCTCTGGTGTGTGTGTGTGTGTGTGTGTGTGTGTGTGTGTTTATAAAAAGTAAAACAAGACAAAACAGGTGTCCCTTTCAGAGCTCAGGCCCCTTCCTTGCCTTCTTGCGACCTCTCCCTACCTGCTTCTTGACATTGTCAATCTCGGCTCTCAGCCTCTGGATCATCCGGTTCATCTCAGAGATCTCTTGCTTGGTGTTGCGGAGATCATCCCCATGCCGGCCCGCTGTCTGCTGCAGCTCTTCGTACTGAAGCCACCAGAAAAGAGGAAAGACCCCATTTATTTGAGAATGAAAACACTTTCTCAAAGCTCACAGGCAGGAGCTACCAAGAGGTGGCAAGTAGTGTTATCTGAGGCCTGGGGCTGGTTTCAGCTTTGTCCAAGTGGACCTGATCTTAGATAATTTTCCCTTTAGTGCCTTTGTTTTCATAGAGACACAGGTGTGGGATTCAGAATGAGATTCTCCTTAAGGTTCTTGAATTTATATGGCAAATGTATGCATGACTGTTCCCATTAAGTCACCCCACGAGGCCTCAGCAAGTTTCAGGAGCCCCATCCTTAGCATTTTGTCAATGGCCTGGAATCCTAGACATGTGTCCATCCCTTCACTCAGTATTTGCCACAGCACCCACCTTGGTCTGGTACCAGGACTCGGCTTCCGTCCGGCTGCGGTTGGCAATCTCCTCGTACTGGGCCTTGACCTCAGAGATGATGCTGTCCAGGTCCAGGGAGCGGTTGTTGTCCATGGACAGCACCACGGACGTGTCTGAGACGTGCGTCTGCATCTGGGACAGCTCCTGTGGGGAGATTTGAAGTCAGTCATTCTGTGTTATTTAATGTTGGGTCCATTCAAATCTTCCACGCATTGTGGTATGTCAACTTGAGAAAAGAAATAATAACCACCTACATCAAAAATTAAGTTAATAAACAATCCAGATCATGATTCAATCTAGTTTTTAAAAAACTTTAACAACTTTGAAACTCCAAGAAACCCCTATCATGTAACCTCTCAGACTCGCATCTTCTTGGGCCATAACTTATTTTAAAATAGTCTAGCTGCATGGACTGTGTGCTGGGAGAAAACAGAGAGGGGAGGCCACTCCAGAAAGGAAAGGTGGCCAGAAAAGGTGTGCCTTTAGTAAAGCACTCCAAACCTCACTCTGCAAAATGACTGTTGAAGAGATCTTTTACTTTAAATTTGACTTTCTTTTTTTAAAGTGTTGGCTTCATAAGTAATAAAGTATGGGTAGTACCAAAGGGGGAGGAGAGACAGAGGTGTGCCCACAGCTTAGGAACCACTGAAGTCAATCCTGGAGCCCCTAATTCCTGGTGATGGCCCATGTCTCTAGGTCCCAAATAGAAGACATTTCTTACCGCCTCAAAGAACATCTTCATGAAGTTGATCTCATCCATCAGGGCATCAACCTTGGCCTCTAGCTCCACCTTGTTCATGTAGGCGGCGTCCACATCCTAGAGAAACAGGGATGGTTGGCACTGCATCCGATTTTTACCCTGACTTAAATGAACGACACCTTAAGACAGCATAGCCATGGGCTATGGGTTGTCTCCTACCCACGCACCTTCTTCAGCATCACAAACTCATTCTCAGCAGTGGTACGCTTGTTGATTTCATCTTCGTACCTGGTTGTAAAAAGGATAGGAAGTGCTGATCAGAGGATGAGGTACAGTTGGGGCCTGGGATCTTTATTGCATGAAGACGACGGTGAGCCTGCCTTCCCGCTGGGAAGGGTCTTCTCACATCATATGGGCAGAGAGGGAGGGAGCACTGGTAGTGTGAGCCCCTGGGCAAGGTCCTCATCCATAAGGACATTGGTTTTTCTGTAACTGCCTACTAGATAATCATTGTTATTGCTATCATTCAGTTGCTTCAAGAATATTCCCATAAAGAAGCTGTGTTATTTCTTCCCCACTCCACATCTAGTCAAGTTCCCTAGTGTTTTTTTCATCACAGCCTTGTGAAAAAAAAACAAACAAAAAACTACCAACCCAGCTGCTGCTCCATAAGGACTAAAGAAATTATTTGAGCCACTAAGTTGGGTTTGGGGAAAATCCATCAGAGAGCCCATGCTGTGGACTTCAAGTACAGTGGGGGGAAAAGCCCCGAAGAGCAAGGATTACATGATGGCTCATTTCACCGGGTGGTACCAAGGGCACTGAGCCTGTTGCTCTGGCTGGTGGCTAAGTGCTGGTGGTACCAAGGGACTGAGCTTGGGGCTGGTACTTTCTAAACATGGACAGGATATTTTTTTCCAGTACTTCAGGTATCCATGGAATGTGCATGCGTCTAGCCCGTGGGGAAGGCATAAGTGGCAGCCTGGTTATAAAGTACATCTGGTGCCAAAAAGACATCACCCGCCCCATCTCTGCTCCCTGTGACCCACTTGTTCTTGAAGTCCTCCACCAGGTCCTGCATGTTCCTCAGCTCCGAGTCCAGGCGGCCCCTCTCCCCCAGGATGCTGTCCAGCTGTCTCCTGAGGTTGTTGATGTACTGCTCAAACAAGGGCTCCAGGTTCTGCCTCACGGTCTTGGTGCCCTGCTCCTGGAGCAGAGTCCACTTGGTGTCCAGGACCTTGTTCTGCTGCTCCAGGAACCGCACCTGGAGAGGGCAGAGTTTGAAGGTGGAGAAACTTGAATTTCATGTTTCGATGATCAATTCACCAGTTTTCCTCCCATTTCATGCTGGTCCCCTACACCTTTCCATGCAGTGCCTGGTCCCGGGCCCCAGGAGGGGAGGTCCAGAGTGAGGTGCTTGCCCTCACTCCTCTATGGGAGACAGGACACCCAGACTGCACTGGACACAGCTGGGCAGCTGTGAAGATCCTCAGGCTACTGCCCGATGAACTCCTCTACCTTTCTATTCAGTCAGCCCTGTTACAGGAAGCACAGAACTCTTCTCTTGGCCCCACAGTCAAAGAGCCTGTCTGAGGTCATCTCTGAAGGGGAAGAGTAAGACCCTCTCTTCTAAGCGGCCAACAAAGTGGTCTAACTAAGAAAATGGGCCACAAATCCAGGACCCAGAAAAAAATATAACGGCCAACTATGAAGGTATTTGCACAAAGTCAGAAAACCTCCCTTCTTCCCACTTTCTTTGGCATTTACTCCACACTCACGGTGGTTTTTCACAAAGGATCCCACTCACCTTGTCGATGAACGAGGCGAACTTGTTGTTGAGGGTCTTGATCTGCTCCCGCTCTTCAGTCCGCACCCGCTGGATGGCGGGGTCGATTTGCAGGTTGAGGGGAGTCAGGAGGCTCTGGTTGACAGTGACCTCTTGGATGCCTCCGGGGGGGCACACGGGGAAGCCAGGACCACCGAAGCCTCCTCCAAAGCCAGCGCCGCCACCAAGCCCAAAGCCTCCACCAGCTCCACCGCCAAAACCAAATCCACTCCCGGCTCCACCTCCGAAGCCATAGCCGCCTCCGGCACCAGCACCTGCACCAAATCGGTTCCTGAAGCTGCCACCACTAGCGCTGATGGAGATCCTCTTGGAGCCTCCCAGGTTGTAGAGGCTCCGGCTGCCATAGCCACCTGCTCCGCAGGCACCCCCTAGGCTGACCCTGCCAAAGCCGCCACCGCCACCCCCGGACCGGGACACGGAGGTGAAGCTGGTGCGGGAGACAGACGGGGTAATGGCAGAGGCAGCGCTGAAGCTACGGCTGCCTCCACTCCGGAAGGATACACTCGACTGGCGAGACATGATGGCTTGTTCCTGGTGGAGCAAGAGTACCGGGCACTAGGGGCTGGGAAGTGCTGGAGAGAACAGAGCTCAGCAGGACGCAGAAGGTGGCTCTGTAACCCAGGAACTGCAATCCCCCCTTTTTATTCTCTAGAACTGGGCTGGGCGGGAGAGCTGTCGAGCTGTGAATGATTAAGTGGGCTGGGCATGCCTGGGGGCAGCCGTGAGCTCACCGTCACACTTGCACAGTGGTGTGGGGTGCAAAAGCTTGCTTCCTGGCAGGCTGTGCTCAGTTAGGAATAACCTTGCCTTACAGCGCTGATGTCCTGGCAGAAAGCTGGCGATGCTGCCAGCCAGTCTCTCTTCACCAAGGGGGCCCCGGGGCTGCGAGCACCCAAGAAGGACAGCTGAAAGTAAGGGGGCATTTGGCCAATGTCCGGAGGGCTCCTTACAGGACCAGGGATATCGTCCGCCATCTCAGCATGGTGTACACTGTCCGTGAATTGGAGGCCAAGCCAGTCCCCCACTGGCAGGGATCTGCTCTCTTCACTCTTTTACGCAGAGGGTTGTTGCAGTGACCTTGGCACTTGGAGAGGCAACGTGACCTGACATCTCAGCTATGTGCTAGAGGGGAAAATAGACTTCTGTCCTTTACTGCAGAATTCCCTTTCTTGGGGGAGGCAAAGTTACCATCCTGGAGCCCACTGGGCAGATTCTCTGGCAGAGTTTGGGCCAGAAAGGCTCCCCAAGCCGCAAGCTCCAGAAACAGAGAATGTGGGACATTCTCAGCCCTGCGTCTAGATCACTTTGTGCCCTACAGGGGCAGGCTGAGCCCTCTACAGCTCCTCCTGATTCAGTATTTTCTGTGGCTTTGACCTTTCCCCTTGCTCTTTGGCCTCGCCAGGACCCTGCAGGGGCTTAGCAAACCCCAGGGGCCCCATGCAATCCCTCATAAAAGGTCCCTAGACTCAGCCTGGCAGTCACGTCTCTCTTCAGAGGGAGCTGCTCTGCTTCGCCCCCCCCCCCAACCCCCAGCTGTGTTCCAGCAAGCCCTCAGTTATTCCACTAGGGAAGAAATGAGTCATCGTATCTGTTGGTACAGGCTGAAGGCTGCCACAAACACATACCTGCAGGAGCTTCTAATCTCATCAGGAACATGTTGAGAATCTGCCGGCCTGTTATAACGGAGAACCGCCCCGTTGCGAGCCGCGGGGACCGCTGCACTTTCTCTAAGCGCCAGCCCGAGGTTTCCTTGAAGGCCAGGGGAATGGAAAATGGAATTCTAAGTCTACGGATCATCCTGCCAAGTAGGCCCCATGGAGCAGATCTGGGGGACCAGTCAGCTGGCATCACAGTCGGCCACAGCTGCCTTAGGGAGGACTCCTTCAAGACCCCTCTGCCGTGCTTGTCCAGGTGGGCCACGGCACCACATGGAGGAGAGGGGTCTGCTTAAGTTTTAGCAAGTGTCCATCTTAAACCACACCCCTCCTTTTGGCCGCAGACCTGAGTCGGCCCACCTCTCGGTCTCCCCAAAACAGAAGCAGGACTCTAAGTCAGCACAGCACTGGGCCATTAAGAGCTGGAGCGGGGTGGGGAGCACCCCTGGGGAAGTAGCGGATGGATTGAGAGCCTTGGGGCTGAGGGAGTACATTCTCAAGAATAAAGGAATGAGGACCCAGCCCAGACTCAAGAATCTCTAGTCAGGCCGGCAGTTGGGTCCACGGAAGCCGCAGCTGTGGGAAAATGACTCGAAGCTGCCGGGGATCAGCTAAGATGTGCTTGTTCACCACAGAGGGCTGCGATGAGCAAGCAGTGGACAGGTAAATCCAGACAGACAGACCGATGGCCAGAGCTCACCTCACAGGTCTTGAGCAATGAGGTCTGGGTTGCCTCCCCGCCTGGAGAATTCCTGAGACTCTCGGAGATTGATTTTACCGAGTTCGCCAGTTTCACACTTTGTTGCCCCTTGGGGAACAGATGTGAGTGTCTTGGGGACCCTGAGACATACTGGGGGACTCTCAGCTCCTGAGAGATCAGATCCAAGCTGAAAGCAGGTGTCTGAGGACTCCTAGCATGGTTCTCCCTCTCCACTGGGAGATCACCATCTGGGTATGCACCCCCCACCCCCGCACAGGTCCTGGGTACAGTCCACTGCCCTTGGGGCAGCCCCACCCCTCCCGAGACACGAGGACATTCTCTTCTCTCCATCCCTCCTCCTCCCAGCTATGTAGAGGAAAGAGAGGGACTCGGTGGAACAGGAATGCATTCCGGCCAGGCTGAGAATCTCTAGAGTGTGCCAGGCTCAGAATCAATGCCAGGGACCAAAGGTGTGTGGGTGGCGAGTAAATGTGGCAGGGAGTGTTTGGGTGCTTGACTTGGGGTGGGGGGGAGCGGCACTTTTCTGTCCGAGTTTTGTGGGAACCCTCCCCCCAGCAGGTAGGGCAGCCCCTCCTGCAGTGCCAGACATGGACAGCTATAAATAATGGGGGGTGGCGGGGGGAGCCAGGCACCGGTAACACCACAGTGTGGGAGAGTCCCACCCCGGCCTGGCATGTCACTGTGGCAGGAAGAGAAGGATTACACGGAGCTCGTCCAGCTTCTCCGCTGGGCACCCGCAGAGGGAGTTACCAAGTCATGGCAGCTCACGTTGCCTAGCTTTTCGCATCAGCAAAAGACGAGTGCAGGGCTAAGTGAGCTGTAGTGGCTGGCCCGGCAGGTCTCCCCGCAGAGGGCGGCAGGACACCCTAGCCTCCCTCACAGCGGTGTGCCTCACAGAGCAGGCGGGGAGAAGGGTAAATCCAGATGTCCATTGGCAAAGGTTGGGCTCGTCCTGCAATGCCAGGCCAGGGTGCCCTCCTCGGAGCCCCATTGCAATCCTTATGCCTCTCATAGAAGATGTAAGGGGTAGACCCTACAGGTAACAAGCTGGTTTTGCACACAGCCTCCAGGTCTCACCGAACCAGACACTCCCCAAGGTTAGGGAACACACCTGGCTCCCCTTCACATGGCCACCCCACGCTCAGCCCAGCCCGACGCACTGGAGGTGCTTAGCAAACATTTTTTGAATTGAACTGGCAGACATAAGGCATTTCCCTCCACTCCTTCCCCAGATCTTGGTGTGAGGCTCTCCCTAGCCCCATGCCAAGTGTCTGAGTCCCATCCACCTGCTTCTGTCCTGGGTCCATGTTCAGAAGGCGGATCTCTTGTCCCCTGTAGCCTGGGCACCCTCTGAAGACAGAGCTTATGACTCTTCATCCTTTGCACTTTGCTCCATTCTTCTCCCACCACTCCTGGCCCTGAGAGCACTCGGCACCTAGCAGCCCCTGTGCCCTGCCCCTGTCTCCCTGTACCCCTCCGGGAGAGAAAGAAAGTTATAGTGTCCTCGCCTTTGCAGGCTTTCTATCCCATGCATGTTCAGCACAAAAAGTGGGGAGCAATAATTGGAGCATGAATCACCCTATTCACTGGGCAGAAGCTGGGAGCGCAGAGCCAGATCCGCCAGGATGGGCAAGGGCAGATGGACCATGTGCCAGCCCCAGCGCCTCCGCATAAAGCCCTGCCTCAGGGAAGAACCAACGGAAGAATTTTCCTGCCTCCACCCAAAGTCAGCAGAATCTTGCCCCCACCTCAATTCTGCGTCCCAGCTTTGATCTCAGCTAGAATCTCAGGATTGCAGAGCCATAGAGGAGCCCGGCCCCTCTGCAGACTGGGGAGCTGGGTACACCACCCCACCCTCCTGTGGCATGTGTGCTGGGGCTTCCTTATGCCGCTGGGAGGGCCACCCCACCTCTCCAGGACTGTCAAACCCCACAACTGAAAACAGACCTGGGTAGGAACGCAAATGTCCACAAGCAAAGCAACCACTCTGCCTTGGCTGGGGTGGTTTCTGGAGGTGGTGTCCTGTTGCTGTTACTTGGGTCATGGTGGTAAGTGGGCCTTTGGAGCTGATTTTTCTGGTGCAAGGACTTCACACAAACTGGGCTGTAGCATAGGTAGAAAAGCTTGTGGGACTACTCTGGGCTATGTCTTGGTCCTCAGGTAGCCCCTTGCACTGTTGGGACCCCGGACGCAGCCTAGCCTTGCCCTGCAGTTTTCCCCCATGGTACTGGGAGGAAGCACGATCAGCAGATGCAGAAGGAAAGGGGCCGTGCGAGCTGGAGTTGTAATTTCAAGCTGGCTGGGGTTGGCAGGAAGGGTGGGGCAAACACGCAGGGGGCCCTGGGGAGCTGCCTTGCCCCCCCGACACACACACTGAGCAGGCGATTGGCGCTTGTGGGACAGAGCTCTGAGCTGCCCTCCGACAGGCCCCTGCAAGTCTGGGGAATGCTCTTCCCTCATTTGAAGGGTGTTTTGCCAATGGCGTACCAAAGCCTTTGAAAATCCGCCGGGGTTGACTGAAACTATGGGCTGGAAATCAACAAATACTTGAATTAGTCAGAGGGACTTTAAAAAGGATACACAGCAAAACCCTCTGTGCTTGGCTTTCTCAGGGAGGGTGCTTTTATTTTCTTAATAAACACTTATAGAGTCCTCACCACATGCAAGACACTGTCCTACAAACTTCGCACTGTACACCTAAAATGGTGAAGAAGCAAAGAAGGGCTTTTACCGTTTTCTTGGCATTTGCTTTTGTCCTCACACGTGGGTATGAGTGTGCCTGGAACTCTGCGAACTTGCGCACTTTCTCTACGGAGGAGAAGCAGGGACCCGACTCATTTATCCCAGGTTTCTATCCTGTTGGGGTCAGAGGTTAGGGATGCAAGGAACCCCTCTTGCATCCCTAACCTGCCATGTTCTTTTCCTCCCTGCTCCTTCCTCCTCCCTTCACCGCGCCACAACTAGGGAAGGGAAAGAGAGGCAGAGGCCGGGGCTGTCCTCTCCGACGGAGCCTCTGCTTGGTGCACTGCTTCTCGTCCTGCCCTAGGGTAAGGCACAGGGACAGAGACTGGTTTCCATTTGCCCCCCCAACAGCCCCCCGCCAGTACTGTGTGAGATGTAATCACGTGGGGTGAGCCGGTGCAGACAATGGTGTGGGGGAGGTGGGGAGAAGAAGATCCAGGGCCATCTCAGGAAACACACTGGAAGCTGGGACAGTCCTGGAGGCACACGGACATCTTCCCAGCCCAGGCACACCCTCCGCGTGCTCCCCAATCCTGTCCTCACTCCACATAGGCACAGAAACTGCTGGCCTCGCTCATTGTCCACTGGGACCGACGGTCACTGTCGAGGGCCCGTGAAAACAGGTTAGGCTTTTCCAAGAGAGACACAATGTCCAAGGCAACACTTGAGAAAATACTTGTACCAATCATTTCATCATTTCTTCATTCAACGTAAGTGTTTTGAGCAGTCAGGGGAGGTGCCATGCACTGGGCTGCCACCGTGGGAGTGCGGTAGTAAACAGGACAGGCCCGCGGGGGAAGACTCAGGGTCTGAGGACAGGGCTAGGTCTCCCCGATCTCCTTGCCAGGCCCTATCACCCGCCTGGGGACAGCAGGTAGTCATGCAAGGGCTGGGTGGAGACTAGCCTCTGAGCCAAAGTCAGTACCGAGGCCCTTTCCCCCCAGGGCATCTGCCCCTGCCAGGCCTGGTCCCTTCAGGCTGTGGGTGTTGGTGCCAAATGGGAAGAGGAATGGGTGACGGAAACCCCTTTCCTCCTGCCCCTTTCCCATCCCTCCTCCTGCCGATGGAAGGAGTGAGAATCACACACTGTTCACCTATGTCCAGACCACATCGTGCTCTCAGCTGGCTGTCTACTCCAATCTATATCCACTGGAGCTGTTTTCAAGGGCTCGCATTGTCCCTCATCCCACCCAGTCCCTGGATTCCCATGGCCGTTCAGCCTCAATTCCCCTGTCCAGCCAGGTGGATCCATTCACACCCTTACCCCCGGGCCCACCCTCTCCCCGCCTTCCATGCTAAGAGGGGCAGTTACACTGAGTGTTGCCTCTGTCTCTCCATCTGTCTCTGTCTCTGTCTCTGTGTGTGTGTGTCTCTCTCTCTGTCTTGGCTTCTCTGCCACAAAACATGAGGCAGAGACCCAGAGGCTTCTCAGGCAGTCTGTTCCAACGGGGGTCTGACAATGGCTAGATGGGGTGCCTCCCTGACCCTGGACTGTCTGTGATCCCAAACCACTCGGTACATGGGATGGGTCATGCTCAGGATGTGTTCTGTGGTACGATAGAAGACAGTAACAATAGGCACACTTAGACAGCACTGGCTGAGGGCCAGGCACGGGTCTGGATAGAGTAACTCATTTAATCCTTACAATGTCATGAGGTGGGCCGGTTATTATCCTTATTTTACAAATGAGGAAATTGAGGCCCAGAGAACATAAGTAGCTGGTAAGTGACGGAGCTGCGATATGAACACAGACAAGTGTGACTCCAAAAGCCCTTGTCTTCACCATTGTTGATGCTCAGGTTGTTGGTCCATGACCCTGACTTGACCTGACGAGGACCTCAGCAGCGGCCCTGGTCTCCGGCCAGCCTGTGAGGGCAGCAAACACAGAGGGCCTCAGATGCCACTCATCAGTCAGCATGTGTCAGCATCTTGCAGCAGCCCTAGTGGGGAGGAGGCTCCATCCCTGAGTGGGGATAGAGGGGTGGTCCTAGGGGAGACCCTTTCCCCGTCAGGATTGCCAGGACCCGAGGTGGGGTAGCTGGGACTCTGGGGCAAGACTCCAGAGGATTGTGGTCATCCTATACAATGTCCCTGGGGCGGAAGTTTGGGGATCGCCTACTACCACTCCTCTCCCTACGTCCCTGACACCAGACAGAGGGCAAAGGCCCAAATGCCTCTACAGTAGTCTATCCCAGATGGCCGAGATGTGTCTGACAACCACTTCTCCCAGTGCCGCATGTGTGGCCCCGTGTCTTGGTTCGGCCTCCAGCCTTTCTTTCTATTGCTCATCTTTCCCACCCTTAAAACTCTCTACACCAAGACACCCAGATAGGGTCCCCCAGAACCTTGCTCTGGTTGAACAGAGGCCATGAAGTAGAGTGGATAAGAAGGGGTGACCCAGCCTGAGGGTTATTTGGCATTTTTTATTCTTTGGGAAGAATGGGTTACCAAGTGGTCTCATAGGGATTAGACCAACTCCTTGAGTGAGGCCACCCTACTCAGAAAAGAAATGAACCCCGTCTCACTCAGATATGTGGCCTCATTTCTTTTGGTGACCTTGGGCCTGATTTCCTTTCACTCTTTTTTGAAATAAATGGCTATGGGAGCCTCACTGTATGCCTGAAATTGTGCTAAGATTGAACATGCGTTGTCTTATTTACTACTCACATTACCAGGCAGTAAAGCTATTATTATCCCTGTTTTCTGAACCTCAGAAAGGAATCGTGTCTTGTCTAAGGTCATTGGCTAGTAAGTGGCAAACCTGAGATTAGTCCCCAGGTCTGGCTGTTCCTAGTGCCTGTGTTCTCAACCAGCACCCAAGTGGTGATGCCCAGAGGACCCCAAGGAGCCCAGCACCCCTGTGATGTCCATCAGCAGCCCACACACCAAAGCCTCCTCAAATTACCATACCACCTAAACGAGAAAGGTGTGCTGCCCTACACACCAGCTCTAAGCCAGCCCTGACATGCCGTTGCCTCTTCCCAAGCAAATCACAGTCCCTAAACCCCAAGCCCTGCTCATGCAGAAATTCTGGAGGAACCCCTAGGGCTATCAACCCCATGATGCCCCCGCAAGGTGGGACTTCCTGACTCTGGATCTATGAGGCCTGGGTGTTCTCCACTCAACCATCAGCCTTCCCAGACAGGGTATGTGTCAAGGAGTGAACAAAAGCTTCATTCACGATGACCCCCCCCACCCCGCCCCCACCATGCCCTACTTCCCCCCTCAGCGACCCAGGAGCCCCAACCGGTTTGAGTCTGCCTCAAGGGCCTGTCTCACCCATCGACCTCCTCACCCTCCAGACCTCCCCGGAAAGGGCAGTCTCACCATTCAGGGCCAGGGAGACACTCGGTGGCAATTGATACCTCCCAGCCTTCTAGAATGTCATGACCTATCCCACCTCTCAGGCAGTCCCTAGCTGCCAGCTGACCTGGGCATCCCGGAGGGCTGGGGCCCCTCACTCTGGCGCCAGCCATGGCCTCCTGCAGGTTGGCACACTGCCCTCAGCAGAGAACAATAACGTGTTATGGTCTGCAAGACCTCAGACATAACATGGCTCCATTGTTCTGAGTCTGGAAAATGATCTCACATTAACCCTGAGAATTGAAGTTATCCCCAATCACCTGGTAAAGCGTGGCCTTCCTTTGCTCAAGAACACACAGTAGCTTCCTATTGGCCTTATACTCACCTCCTCATTCCTCTGGATCCCCCTTCCTCACCATCCTTACTACCATCTGGGGTGGGCACAGGTCCATGCCCTAATCCCCACAACCTGGACAATGTTATGTTACCTGGAAAAGGGAAATTAAGGCTGTAGAAAAAATTAAGGTTGTTAATCAGCTACCCTCAAAATTGGGAAATTACCCTAGATTATCCAGGTGGGTCCAACATAATCCCAAGGGTCCTTGAATGTGGAAGAGGGAGGCAGAGGGGAGGTCAGAGTGACATCAAGCCAGAAGACCACCATGGCCATCTTTGAAGAAGGAGGATGGGACCTGCAAGCCAAGGCAGGTGGGTGGCCTCTAGAAGCTGCAAAAGACAAGGGAATGGATTCTCCTCTAGAGCCTCCAGAAGAAACGAAGCCCTGCCCACACCTTGATTTTAGCCCAGTGATACCTCTTTCTGACTCTGACCTCCAGAGCTGTGAGATAACTTTGTGTTATTTCCACCACTGAGTTTCTGATCATTTGTTATAGCAACAACAGGAAACAAATACACTGTCTCTATCCAGATTCCGCTTTGGCCAGGAAACCTACTCTTTACCCTCCACACCACACCCAGGTAACCCTCTCCCAACCTCAAGACCTCACCCCTGCCTCCTCCACCTAGTCCTGCCTACCCTTCCCTCCCAGTTCTTCTCCTCACAGCCCCCCTGTAAAAGCTGCCCATGGCAGAGAACCACCCTAGGTCTCATTTTCTTGCCCATTGCCCATGTTGTGCCACCAGGCACTGGAGTAGGTCCATGGAACAGCAGTGAACAGGCTGTGTTCACCATCCATTGTGGTTCCTCTGCTGGATGCATGTTTTTCTACCCCGAGGACTATATGCATTCTGGGTTTTTGTTCACTGCTCTCAGTTGGAGAGTTCACTCTAGATGGGTCCCTGAGTCCATCTTCTTCAGTACTGACCTTTCCCTCCTGACGCCTCCACATTGCCTTGCCCCAAGGTTCAGCAGGAGCGGTGCCTGGCACAAACTGACAGTAGCAGGTGCTTACTCATTGGCAGAGGGTAGAAAGTACCTGGGCTGGAATTAGACCCATCCATTGGTTACTATTTGATGAGGGTGAACCATCAAGTTCATGTCTGCTCTTGGGCTGGGCCCAGCCTGCTTGGAAAAGACCATCCAAATTGCCAGGCTTCATCTTAGTTGTCTTGAGGGGATTGGTCTTGGCAGCCAGTGGCCTCATTTCCTGGTCACCTGAATTTGCTCATTCCTGCTTTTATCCATCTCGGGTTCTCCCCCTATCACCTGCCACCAACTATAAGTCTTCACGCTGGTGTGGCCAAGAAAGGCAAGATGGCAATTCATAGGAAAGAGTCTCTGACAGTTGGTGAAGAGTGTGTTCTGGAATATGACACCACAGCTGGTGTCTCGCTGAGGACCTTGGCCTCATGGACAAATGCAGTGGTCCAGTTCCTTATGAGGGAGGCAGTGGAAATGGCCCCACCCTTGCCCAGACAGTCCCCAGAGGGCTTACTCCAAACAGAATGGGCTTTGTTCATCTTCTCAAAGCCCCGTAGTCTTCTTGGTTGGCCGAAAACAGAGAGTACCCTGTCTTTGTATTGGGATCTTGACCGAAGTTCTACTCTTTGAAAAGAATGGGGCATGCCTGATATGAAAATAGCTCTGGGCTCCTCAGGAATTCTGCCCTCCCTGTCACCTTGCACCCTCACGAGGATTCCCACAGCCTGTGTCCTCTCCACATTGCTCCAGGGAAATAAGCATGGTTGGCTCACGGCTCTTCCACTGGTGAAGGACAGCCCCGGATGGAAGTGGAAGGATCTGAGTAAACTGATGTTTGGCTTTACTCCCTGAGGAAACCTGTGCAGCATGGCTATCCTAACACCCAAACACAGGGTTCAGATTGCCAAACTGGGCCCCACCTCGTGAGTCAGTTGGGCCTCCAGCACCATCAATTACCTGCCTCAGTGTGGTATGGGGATTCAAGCTGGGCCTCAGGCTGGGCAACAGGTTGGCCATGTTCTTCATTCTGACAAGCTCAGCTCCAGGCTGTGGTTGTTTTCCGTGGACCAGAGTCTCGAGATGTCTGAGGCAGGGTCTCCATCCGAAAGTCTCCTGAGGGAAGGAGCACCTTCTGTCAGGTTCCACAGAGTCTCACTCTCCCTGCTCTCATTCATTCCATTCCTAGCAACCAGAGTTGGCCTCAACTGGCCTGCTAAGCATGTCCCCTCAGGCTGGGCCCTGGGAACACTGGCATGAACCTCACCTCAGCTGCCTCTGAGAACATGGTGGTCGTGTCCCTCCTACCTTGCCTCATTGGAGAGTCACACTGTACTTGCTAGGAGGAATCCGAAGGGTTACCCTTCCCTGGCCCTACTGGAGGCCAGTGAGGGGACCACTCTCCCCTGCCCCAGGGCCCATTTTCAGACAGTTCCCATTAGAAGAAAACCCTTCCTCACTGCGAGTTGAAGTCGCCTCCCCACAACATATGCTTCTTGGTCGTGGTTCTGCTCAACGGAGAGACACAGAATAGGCTCAAATTTCTCTTTCCTTCTGGCAAATGTTTCCACATTTGGGGACATTTTTGAGTTGCTACCCCCTCTCTGATTTGGAGGACACTGACTTCCAAGGAGAAAAATGTGGTTCTATCCCAAGCTGTTTACACTGTGGCAGCTTGTCCAACCCTGCGCTTCTCATAGCCCTCGGGAGCTGGCTCCGCCCTGGCAGCCAACCCAGAGCTGCGCTGGGATAGCTGGCCTCCCCAGCCGGTGCCTGTTTGCCCCTCTCTAACGTGTACACACCTCCTCCAATATTTCCCCATCTACAGCCATTCAGGTGCCATGCCAGGATTTTGCCCATATCTACAAACCACCTAGACTGTTATTTTCTTTAATATTTTTGCTTTAGATAAGCTTGCAAGTTTACCCAATATATTTATTTTATAAAGCAACTTTTTAACTATTGAATGACATCTTTTCTAATACACATCAAAATAATGTTGGGACTATAAGACAGGTGATGACAGAGCCTGGGATGGTTTTGTGTGCCAGCAGGCCTGGCCTCCGTGCTTTGGGAAGCAGCCTCTCACGTGTCTGCAGGGAGGGAACCAGGTTCCAGGGTCCCTCCTGCTCATCTCAGCCCCATCTTCAAGCCTCTGTGCCAGACTCCTTGCTAACGTGCCTCCAGGTTCCTCCTTCTGGGGTTCTCTAAAATAGGACTGGACCGTCCCCTCTGTTTCCTGGCTCCCTGCATCCATTCTCCACCACAAGGCCAAGCCTTGCTCTCTGCTCTCAGGCCTCCTCTCCCACCAGGCAAGGAGGAGACCGCTCTGTGGCACTTAGGACAGGGCAGGGGCAGGGGGCAATACCTGGGCTGCATTATGTCCTCAGAATGTCCAGCTGCAAACCCTGGGCCAACAGGTACACCTGACCCAGAGTCAGGGAGGTGGCAAGTCCATTTCTGTAATTATACCATCAAGTGTCTGAAAACCACAAATGAGCACTTAGAAAGCCAAATTACAGTCCTTATAGGGCGAAAGGGTGAGTGTAGCAAGCAGCAGCTTCTGACAGGGCAGTCAAAACAACTGGGGCTGTGGCCGATTCAGCCCAGGTGTGTTTGGGGGAAGAGAGGGGTGGCTTTGGCACCTGACCCTGCCCCCCTGTGATAGGTAGTGCCTACCTAGAGGTGCCGAGAGCCACTGTCACTGACCTCAGGCAGGACCCAGGAGAAATTCCTGAAGAGCTTCTCCTTTGGAGACATTTGCCCCCTCCCCAGCACACCAGGCTCATGACCATGGCCACACTGGCCACCCCCTAAGCACGACCTTGACCATGTGGCATTCAGGCCCCTGCATGGCCTTGAGCATATCTGGCAGTCCTGCCCAGTTCACAGTACTGGCTCCAGGCTCACCGTTTGCTCTCCCACACCTGTATCATCGGCTCCACACAGAGTCCCCAGCTTCATGGAACACCTCTCCCAATACTAGTGTCTCAGACCTGGCTCCTGAAGACAGAGCCAAGCCCTGGGGCAGAAACAAGAGGGAAACTGAAATTTCCTCGGCCCCATCTGCAGCACACGTACACCGTCCAGGTAGGAGAGTGGGGGGGCCATTTCCGGTTCATGCCCTAAGTGCATTTCATAGTCGCTCTGGCCCTAAGTTTTCTTATTTCTATAAAGTGGGGGTACTAATAGAGTTGTTGATGAAGATTTAATAAGGAAATATCCTTAAAGAAGGTAGCCCATGCTCTGGCACCCACTAACTTTCAATAGACAGTAGCTTTTTTCATTATTCCTACCTCTAATATTTCCCGTCTCTCTGATGGGCTCAGCACCATCACTTTGCCTGCTTCATCATCCTGTCCTTTGACACCCACAGCTTGGCCTACGTGCCTAGGTCTGCCCCAGTTGGTGTCCCAAGTGTGGGTCCTTATACTAGGTCACCAGGGCCCCTGCACTGGACCCTTCTTTAGCGGGCCCTGCTTTGGTCCCTTCCAGGTGTCCTTTCCCCACAGAACTAGGAGTCTCTAGGGTCACTGGGACAAGCTCATCTGCAGCCACTCTCCTCTTCTAGGCAATCCAAACCCCAGAATTGCCCACCCACTACCCAGCCCACACCAGGCTTGTGCGGGTCTCTTCCCCAGGTCCATCTTCTGGAGCTCAGACTGCCTTGCTGGTGGCACTCCTCCAGTCTGTCTGCAGCTGTGGCTGGAGCTTGGAAGTGTAGGCCACGGTTCACATGAGGTCTTTGTGGTGAGGACAGAGCCAAGAGTAGGAAGAGAAGGGCAGGCTGTGAGCAGGGATCTGGGGGCCCTCTCCGTGCTGCCACATTCAGACCTGGAACTCTGAGGAGCCCAAGAAGACTCCATTTGAGCCTGGCCTGATGGTCTGTCTGTTGGGGACCCAAAGCCTGGATGTCTCAGCAGGAACAAGATCACCTCCTATACGCTTCTGTACTACCAGCCTTTGGCTCAGTGTGTAGAGGGGATGGGGCTACCTGGGGTGCTTGGGGCTCTCAAGGGGTCAGACGGTGAGTGTATTCTCCTTGGTACTTCAAGTCTATGAGCCGAGGATGGGGATGCAGAGAAGAAGCTACTGGGGTCTTCCCCTGCAACAGCAGATGCAAGGCTGAGGGTCCAAATATCCAGACCCTTTCTCAGAGACTAATAAAAGCTACTTATTTAATCAGTTGTTCTCATTGTTTTTTCTTAGGCATTTCATAGTATTCTTCCCATTTTCCCTGCCATTTTCTGAAGATGCCTTTCTGAGAGTATTGGACCCCCCCCACACGCACGCATCTGGAAATAAGTTGCTAACTGGAATGTGTGAGTTTGGGCATGAATGCATAAATTAAAAACATGCTTATCTATATCAAGTCAAGTGGACCTGATTTTTCCACCTGCTAGCTTTGTGACCATGGGCAAGTTCCTTGACCTCTCTAATCCTCACGTTCCTCATCTACTAGATCTCTAAATAAACTCTAAGAACATTGCCAACTCCAAGACTCTGGTGCGTACCCTCTTTGCTCTTCCTTCCCCCTTATTCTGCAGTCACACCAGGGCAATCATCTCCTGCTCAAAGTGTCCTTCGCATTCCTGCCCCTAAAGCCTGACTTCATCCAGGAAGCCACCACTGCTCTCATCACGTGAGAAGAGATCTCAGCAGCTGTAAGAGGACCTTCTCATTCAACACACAAGGAAGCTGAGGGCAAAGTGAGGCAATGACTTGGAGACAGAGCCAGATGTCCTTTCACCTCTTCACTTCTGGGGTCCACAACTCCCTGGGCCACCATTAGAGCTTGCACAAGTTATTATTTCTGTGAGCATCTGTGCCTCCCTTAGATCATAAGACCTCTGAGGGCCAGAACCATATTCCCACCCTCCCCGCCCTGCACCAGCCCTCCTACACAATCCCTGTGCCAGAGGGGGCCTCAATGTTTTAGTCAGGGTTCCCTAAAGAGACAGAAGTAACAGGAGATAGGTAGATAGATGGATGGATGGATAGATAGATAGATAGATAGATGATAAATAGATAGATAGATACAGATATTCATTATAGGGAATTGGTTCACATGATTGGGAGGCTGAGAAGTTCCAAGATCTGTAGTTAGTAAGCTAGAAACCTAGGTGAGCTAGTGGTGGTGTTCCAGTGGGTATTTGAAGGTCTGAGAACCAGGAGAGCTGATGTGCGAATTCTAGTCTGAGGGACAAGACCAATGTCCCAGCTCAAATTGTCAAGCCAGCAAAGTTTCTTCTAACTCAGCATTTTTGTTCTATTTGGGTACTTAATGGATTGGATGAGGCCCATGCACATTGGGGAGGACCATCTGCTTTACTCAGTCTACAGATTCAAATGTTCATCTCATCTAGAAACACGCTTACAGACACACCTGGAATAATGTTTGACCAAACATCTGGCACCCCATAGCCCAGTCAAGCTAACAGATAAAATTAACCATCACACTCAATAAATGCCTGTTTAGTTCAACAAAGAGAAATTCCATTTTCATCTCTGCCAAAACCCATTGTTCCATTTGAAGCCTCCTTTTATTCTTATGTCTGACCAATGATGTGCTGGGGCAATTTCAGCTGGCTGACAACAGCCAACTGTTAGATTTTTAAGAATTTTGTGAGCTGCTTATTATACACAGCCATAATTTGACTTAAATCATCTAAGCTTACAATTAGATAAATTAAATTAAAAACAAAAGTAAGAAATGCTTAAAAGTCATAACTTCCTAGTTAGGTTACTATTACTAAGCTCTTGAGATGACTTACATCTCTTGAATTGGTATGGTGGAAAAGCTATGCAATGATTGTACACTCTGTAATCAGCAGCATCATATTGGTGACTTGAAATCACCATTATGGGAATATTTACACCAAAGGAATCACCAAACACTACAAATCAGACCTTCATTCATTGTGGTTTTCTTTGTAATTTTAAAAATTGAGATATAATTGACATATAACATTATACTCGTTTCTCGTGTACAACATAATGACTCAATATGTGAACATATTTTGAAGTGATGTATTGTTTTGTTTGTTGTCTAAAGCTATAATGTCTATCACAATTGCCACTAGTCCCATGTGGCCACCGAGCACTTGAAATGTGGTTAGGCCAATTTAGATACATCGTAAACTTAAAACGCACGCTGGATTGGAAAAGATTTAGCATGGGAAAAGAATGTAAAATATATCATTCACAATTCTGACATTGATTCCATGTCAAAACGATAATATTTTGTATATGTTGGGTTAAGTATAATGTATCATGAGAATAAATTTTAGCTGTTTTTTTAGTGGGGCTACTAGAAAATTTTAAATTATATATATATGGCTTGCATTGCCATATATATATAATTTGGACAGCCCAGGCCTAGATTTAATTAAGTATTGGAGAAGATGTTGCACATTAAACTTAAAAGCATGTCATTTCTATAGCCGTTACATGGCGAACAGCAAAAAAAAAAAAACCCTGACAGAATAACCTTCCAGTATTCAAGACCTATAATCTGATTTGCTGAAATCATCACTCACATCTCTGAGATTGAGTGAAGTTCTAACATCCATCTTTATTGCTTTACTTTCAACTTAATCGTTAGGATGAGAATACAGACCAGTGTCCCTGTGGGAGCTCCACTTTTTATTAGTTGCAACCACAGGCTACCATGGATCCAGAGCTTCACAAATCAACTGAAAGCATTTGGTGAGCTCAGCTGGCTTTCTAGAGTTTACCATAAAGAGTATTTTATTATTACTTGTTAACTGTGTACTATCTATTTTATGTATCAGTAAAACTTGTAATAAACCTAGGTACAGCGGCACCTGGCTGGTTCAGTCAGTAGAACAGACGACTCTTGATCTTGGGATTGTGAGTTCGGGCCCCATGTTGAGTGTAGAGATTACTTAAAAAAAAAAATCTAGGGGCGCCTGGGTGGCTCAGTCGGTTAAGCGTCTGCCTTCGGCTCAGGTCATGATCCCAGGGTCCTGGGATGGAGCCCCGCATCGGGCTCCCTGTTCAGCGGGGAGCCTGCTTCTCCCTCTCCCTCTGCCTGCCACTCTGCCTACTTGTGCTTTCTCTCTACCTCTCTGTCAAATAAATAAATAAAATCTTTTTAAAAAATAAATTTAAAAAATTAAATCTAAAAAAACCCCCCCAAGAACCTATGCATATACATATGTGTGTCATATATGTTTGTATGTATATCTATGTATACACATGTTTTTTAGAGAGTTGGCAAAGCTTTTATCAGCACACGGCTGTCTCCAACCTTCCGGCCGCCCCCTGCCCACCGCCCCCCACACCCCGGGCCCTGCCCTCTGCAGCTCGGCCTGACTGTCCCTCCCTGTGCTTCATTTCCAAATCTGCAGACCTCAGAGGTGTGGACTAGAGGGGCTGCCCCACTTTGTTCCATGCAGGATGCCTTTTTTTTCAATCTGTTCTCCTCTCACCTGTCCTGGCTGGCCTCCCAGTTCCAGGACACCAGCTCTGAATGGCCAGTCACAGTGCCACGGAGATGCTGTTGCCGGGCTGGACACTTAGGGGAGCCCTGCCTGCCCGCTCTTGGCCTGGGACTCTCGAGGCAGGAAGTCATCTTGAGCGGTGACTACTGGCGCTCCTGCTCCATGGGGATGTCAGGTGGCCATTCCCAGCCCCATCAGAGATGGGTCGGAAGTGAGGCAGAGGGGTAGCTGAGCCGCAGGGAGGGGCATGGTGCAGGGGCTTGGTGTTCAGAGTGCTGGGACACGGCTCTGTAGGTTTCTGGTACCACCATCATCAAAAAGAGTGAGTTCAGCTCATGGCAGTTCTGTCCTAGACGCTCCCTGCACAAGAAAACATCACTCCTCCCTGGCTCTGCCCGCCCGGGAGCCCAGGGAGGGAACAGACACATCAGCCGAGACTACTAAAAGGCAGTGGGCACTTGGGGGTAAGACTAGCAATCCTGTTTAGAGTAAATCACCAATAGCAACACATACATGTCAGGGGTGAGGCATGGCTTCAGGAAGAGATTCTGGGGGTTTGGTTCAAGGAAACGTACAGGAGCCAAAGCTCCATTATGGTGAGGAGACACTGAGCCGGAAGCCAGGGGCTCTGAATATCTGGGTTAGTTCCCTGAAGGAGGCAAAGTTCAGACACATGGGCTCAAATACCAGAGTCTGGGGTATGAGGAGAAGACAGGAGGAGACAGGCACTCTTGCTGCCAGGAAATCAAATTAGGATCAGAGTGCCCAGGGAAGCCCTAAACATTACCCTTGGTTTCCTAGGTTGTTACCATTGTCTCAATAGTAGTAGTGAGAATAATAACAATAATAGCAGCTAACATTCATTGTGGGGCTGGCATTTTATGTCTCAACTGCAATGGTGCCAGGAGGTAATTCTTCTTCCCCTCTTTGCAGAAGAGGAAACAGACGGAGAGAGGCTAATGAACTTGCCGTAGGGCGCGGCGCTGCCTGACGGCACCTGGGACCAGAGCCCCAGCCCTGCAACCACACACAGCCTCGCCTCTGCAGCGTCGGGCCGGCATCATTGCGAACGCTCATGCTGGGTTCCTATAGGCTTCCCCTCCGTTGCTCCTTCTGATGATTTTCTAAATGTTGTGTAGTTGACAGAGTGATCTCATCCTCCTTGTTGAGATGAGGACACAGAGATCACAAAGAGGTGGCAGCTTGAAATAGTTTTCCCTAGTCCTGCGCAAACAGAGAGTAAGAGCGGTGCAGTGCGGTTTTCACGGGGGGCTAACTTTACTTAAATCTAAAGGATTGAACTTCATTCTGAGAGGCGTCCTTCCCACTGTTAAATTGTCCTTTTCCTTTATGAAATGATGACGGTAGGGGATGGTAATTGTTGCTTCTTTTTCTTTTTTTTTATGTCCCATTTTGGCAAAATGAAAGGCTGGCAGCCATAGCATCTGATTTGAAATCCTAACGGATCGTGGGCTCTCCGGGTCCCGCCCTCCGGGCCTGGAACGTGCAGGCGTGCTCAGGGCTCTCTCACGGCACCCCTCTTCCAGGCCGGGCCATTTACCCAGGGGCACCATTGCTGCTGACAGAGTGTGAAGGATACCCAAAGGGTGGTGCCCAACCTGCCTCCCACCGAGCTGGGAAGACACCTTCCGTTATCCCAGACTGTGGAAGAAGGGGTCTAGAGAGAGCAATGCGCCAGGGCTGACCCGCCCGCTGAGGACCTGCAGAGGGAACACTCTGGGCTTTCTGGCTTCAGAGAGCATGGTATCCCCACCAACCCTCTTTTTCAAATCTGCCTCAGCCTGAATGGGGCCCCTTTCCCTGCTGCTCCACCTGTTTGCTTGGGGAAGAAGATCGAGCAGGGATCTTTTCATCACCCACCCTTGTCCCATCCATTCCTTGTCCTATCCGTCCTAAAAGCCATGATTCATCTACCTTGTCTTTCTTTTGAGGATTTTCTAAGGCAGCCTGGAGGCCCCTCTCTCCTGATTTGGCTGGATTCCAAGACAGAGAGCCATTCAAACAAACAAACAAAAATCAGGACCACGTGAGGGGAGCTAGTTCCTAGAGGATAAATGTTTTCTGTTTCTTATAAATGGAAATAATCCTTGGGTCACCTGTGCTTCTGAATTACCTGTTTCATGGCTCGTCCTTCATTTCTGGATGGCTCTTTCCCCTCCTCCACTAGCGCTGGCGAGAGACGGTATTCCAGTCTAGTGTGGAGGGACGGTATTCCAGTCTAGTGTGGAGGGACAAGAAATAGCTAAGGCAGGGTAAGGGAGAAACTTCTATTACAAAGATAATTTTCTTCCCTCGAGCCATGCTGGGATAAGCCCCCAGCTGATGGAGGGAGCACTGGAGAACTGGGCCAGCAAGAATGGGCTGCAGGACCTGGGAATCTCCAGCCCTGAGAAGGGTAGCTGGGGAGGGAGCCAGACAAGAAACAGTGTTTATTGTTGGGCAGGACAGGGAGCCGAGGTCCAGCATAGCGGCAGGAGGGTGGTCAGACGCGAAGCAGAATTTTTCTAAGGCCAAGTTGTGAGACACGAGGACTCCAGAGCCTCCTCAGAGTGCTCAAGAAAAGTGGAGATGCCTCTGCCAGGGGTGTTTGCAGAGGTATGGCTGTCTTCAGCGGGCTGGACTGGCCACCGTCCCATTGTCTGGAGAAAGGACAGTGCCCAGAAGAGCCCACTTGCATGACCGCAGCCACCTCCTTCATGCTTCTCCAGATTCTTCTTGCTGGTCTGGGACTTCATTTTGATACTTCTGCTCCCAGAGCCCAGCCAGCTTCTCAGGATAAACTGTCCACCCGTCTGCTTCAGCCCCTTTCCTTCAAAAGCGCCCCTCCCCACACGCTGGGTCCATCCCAGGCCACCTCCACAACCTTCTTGAGGCTTCCTCCTTGTCCCCTCCTGCTCCTACTCCAGAGCCAACACCACCCAGCTTCCCTGGCCACCTCTGGCACAGGATACCAGGGCTTCAAGGGGTGGCTTGATCTATGTGCTGTTTTGAACACCCGCCCCCCCGCCCACCATTGAGGGGATCCGCTTCTGTGACTGGCACTTGACATTGGGGCCACAGCCTCTGTGGGCAGCCTACAGTGGGGAAATCTGAGACAGGTTACAGGGCTATTGTAGGCGTAAAAGGAACCCAGCTCAGCGCCCAGGACACAGAGCCATCAGGCTTCAGATGATGGAATATGATGGAAGTTCCAACAAACCATGGGCAGGGAGCCCGCAGGCCATCAGGGAAGGGCAGGAACACACAGCAGCTGGGTGGACAGAGGCAGATGGTTCCCACAATGGGAGGCAGGGCGGGGATATGGAAAGAGTGTGGGCTTTGGAGAGACAGACCTCATGGAATCCTGGCTCCGTGTACTGGCCCTGTAGTCCCAGCTGTAGGTGTCTGTCTCAGGAACAATAACGCCCACCTCCGAGAGGTGACGCAGGTGGCATGCCCAGCTCAGCGAGATTCTGGCTCACAGCAGATGCTCCATTAGCATCAGTCTCCCAGCCCTCTCCTCGGACCCCCATCAAGTATAGGAAAGGGCCGAGGAGGTGAGGCGTCACGGATGGAGAGAAGGAGTGAGTAGTGATCAAGGCCAGGAGGCCTCAGCCCCCTTGGCAGGCACCCCAGGTACCATGTGGGACCTTTTTTGTTCTCCTTGCCCTCCAGAGATGTCCTGAAGGTGCCAGCTTGACCCACGGCAGTCCCTGGCCGTCCCCCAGCTGGACCGATGCTGTCTGGCTTGGCCTGCTGCAGGGTCCCCACCAGGGGGTGTCCCCAGGGCCTGCTCCCATCAGTGGCCACAGCGTGGAGTCAGAGTCCCATGGGGGATGCGGAGGGGTAGTTAGTCCACCAGCTTGTGCTCCTCCCCCTGTATCCTTCCTGAGTGGTCCGTAGAACCAGAAGTTTCCTGAGTGCACGGATTGTACCTTCGCTTTCTCCCTCTGCATCCACTCCGCAGCGCATTACTTGGCTGTGAGGGGAGGAAGGCGGCACGGTGGCACAGACCCAGAGGCAGGACGTGGGGCCCGTCACAATGCTCTTACCCACCTGCCCCTCACCCTCTGTCGGTGCCCCCGTACCCCCTGCCACCCTGTCCCTCAGCACGTGGTCCTTTCACCTGACTCAAGTTTAGGCTATTAGGCGTAGGTGTCCTCAGTGCCAACCCCCCATGTCCCTTTCAGAGCTTGTCCTGCCGTCTTAATGCCTTGGCCCCATCCCTACTCCTTCATTACAAGACCTTGCTACATTGACTGGAGTTTGGGTCTCTTTCTTCACTGATTACATTCTCAGCTCTGAATCCTCGCTAGAATCCCTTCCCTGACTTTTGAAAAGATCTCTGTGAGTGCCTGGGCCCCACCCTGGTAGACCGCCTTAACTGGTTTGGAGTACTGGCTCAGACCTCAGTATTTTTTTAAAGTTCCCAGGTTATTTTTGAGCCTGTGTGAAGAACCACTGCTCTTGGCAACCATGATCAAATGACCACCTAGACTCATGTGACTTCATGGCCACCGTACCTGTGACTCATTGTCATCATTCTCTCTCCTCAGAGCCCTCTCTTAACCCCCAAGTCACCCATCAACTCCTGCCCGGTCTGTAGTCCACAGCCAGCTGAGCCCCCTCACTCTGGCACCTGCCAAGCTCATAACTCAGGTCTCTACTGTGGGCCTCAATGTGGGGCTCTATCTCCCACAGGAAGCGCCACTCAGCCTCCAGTACCTTGATGTACTGCTCTAGAAAACAGACTCCAAACCCAGGATAACCCTGCCCACCCGGGAAACCCCTGTGAGCCCTAGGACACAAAGGGATGTAGGAGAGTTCTTCACTTCCTCCCCAAATCTGGGTGAGATACCGGCAGCATCTAGAGAAGCAGCCTCCATCCCTCCATTTGATAACCTAGCATTCTTCTAAGCCTCTCAACTGGAATGTTCCTTCTGCTATCCCACCTCAGCTCTTACTGCTGCAAAGGTAGCAAAGGCCGCAGGTTTATGTGGATCCTTTGCTGAGGAAATGACAGTGTCTCTACCCAGTTCTGTAAATACACAACACACACACACACACACACACACAACAGTCTTGGCGTTGTTGACCAAGGAAGCAAACTTGCTGCTGAGTTTTGAACCGCTCGCCCTCCTCCACCCACATGGTGGTGTTGGCTTCCAGGTTGAGAGCAGTGGGAGGCTCTAGCTCATGGCCACCTCCTGGGCGGCAGAGGTTCGAGCCTGGCCCTGTGACCTTGGCCTAAGCCCCAGCCACTACTCTGAAGTTCTGTCTGCCAAACCAGTCCATTCATCCCTTTCTCCAATCCCTCTACCTCCAATTTTATAAGCTCCTCAGGCCCCCAAGGACTTCCTGGCTGAGGTTTGCTGGCTCAGGCTGGTCACTGGGTGATCTATCTGTCTGTCTTCCTTACACCCCTCCTCACTCCAGGGCAGACAGCTATCTGGGCCAGTGACTGAAACTCACAGCCTGCCTTGACCCTCAACTCACTTCACCCTAGGCCAGCCTCAGGCTCCAAGAACTCGTTCCCTATCTTAGCATCCCAGCAGGCCCAGAGTGTGGGGTCCCCATGAACTCCACCCTTCCTGGGTGACTCCCCAAAAGCCCAGGCCTCTGAGCAGTGAGGAAAGGGTTGAATAAACACAGACACACCTGCCTGCCACACCCCCAGCTTCCCTCCAGAAAGATCCAGTTCTTAGGTGGAGGCCAGGGTCCCTGTCAGGAGCAGGACCATTTCTGCCAACAGACACAGGCAATTCTTTTGCTGAAAGCCACAAACCACACTACACACACAGCCTTCCCGTGTTCCTCCTTTCTGCTCTCCCTCCTCTTCTCCCTCCCTCCTCCCAAACTCGGCCCCATGCTTCATGTGTGCTCTGGAAGCTGCTTTTTTGGCTCTACGGAGAAAATTCACCTAGAAACACGGGCCGCACAGGCAGTCCGCAGCGTGTCTGGTGTGTGTGCGTCTGTGTGTGCCTGGGTGGTGCTTCCGTGAGTGCTGAACGGGGTACGTGCACACACCTTGACTACTCAGAGACCAAGCCGTCAGATCGTGCTGTTTATTGAGGATGCAATGGGAGGGCCTCTAAGAGGAAAGGAGATGTAGAGGGGCCTCCTCTTCTCTGCTTCTGGGTACAGGAGAGTGAAGAGAGACGTGAGCCGTGAGATGGGGCCAGGGTGGGGTGGGGACTGGCCTCTCTGGGTCGTTGTCCTTCGGCCCTCCCAGCATAGGCAGTTGCTGGGACAGAGGCCCCAGGGTGAGGGATGGGCCTCCGTCTGAGACCCAGGGAGCCGGACAGAGTAGTTAGTGACTGGGCTGGAGGCTGTGTCAGGGGCAGAAGGCCGGGAGCCTGGAGCTGAGCGCATGGCCCGGCTGGGGGACCTCAGCCAAGGAGGTGAATGCCAGGCACGTGCCAGGAGGAATTTCACCAAGTTTAGCCATCCACACCTGTCCAGGCTCGGGAAGACACGGGCTGGGAGAAGTGGGGTGGCCGGGGCAGAGAGGGGGCTCACCGCGGGCTGGGGGAGAGAGCGTGCAGGAGACAGCTAGGGACGCAGGGGTGGCGGGAGGGCGGGGGGGGCAGCCCTCTCTACCTGCTGGCTTTCTTGGCGGGGGCGCTCTGGCTGGAGCCCTTCGCCAGGGTATCCTTGTAGTCGCTGCTGCTGCCCCTGCCCCGGCCGTCCCCGCCGCGGACGCTGCACACGCCGGAGACGCAGCTGCTGCTGCTGGCCACATAGCCGCCGCTCACGGAGCTGGGCCGGAAGCCGTAGCCGCCGCTGCCGCTGCTGCTGCTGATGATGGCTGCGGGGGACAGCGGGGCGGCACCCTCAGGGGCGGGGCCAGACGGGGCGCCTCCCCCCCGGGACACAGGGTCTCTTGGTCCCGGCACGGCGGCCCCGCCCTTCCCCCTGGGGAAAATAGCCCAAAGACCGCGTCCCCCATGTCCTAGCCCCTGCCCTGCCCAGCTTAGCCCCAGTCTGGCTGATTCTTCATTCGCAGAAGCCCAACACTTTGGTCCAGGTACCAAACACCCACCTGTCATTCTGGATACACAACCCCCCATTCTATTAGCCTTTTTGCTAAACTTCCTTTTCAACCTCTCCCTCTCCCTAGCTGTCCTGCAAATGGCATCTTTTGGGGTTCTGGTTTAATTCTTAGTCCCGCTGAGAAATCCAGAGATCCAACACTGTCAGCTTAACCTCCGAGGTCCCCATTCACTGATTCCCTCCGCCGCCTCTAATTCCCCAGGCCAGGGCTGGTCACGACTTGCAGCCCTGGGGTCCCGGGCCTCATGCACACTCATCCTCTGTTTCCCCTTCTAGCTTTCCCAGTGGCCACCTCCGGGGAGCAGGGAGACAGAGTGATACAGAGGAAGCGGCTCTGCGTTGGGAATCAGGAGACCTGATTGCTGGCCATGCCTCTGCTATCTGGCTGTGTGATCTCAAAGTCTTTTGCTCTCTGGCCCTTAGTTTGCTCAGCTACACACACAGGGTGCGAGCGACTAAGGCCCTTTCCTGTGTGCAAATTCTACAGTTTTAGGTCCCAGCATACAAGTACTTACAGATGCTGACCGGGGAGGGAAATTCTCCTGACATCCTGTAAGGGAGAGAAACAAAATAAGAGCAAGCACTCATCCAACCCACAATCTATTAACCTCAAAGCTAGTGTCCCTACCGGCCTGATGTGGATTTCTGAACCCAACGGGCACCTGTGGACATTTCCTGGGCTTTTTGGCACAAGCAGAGCTTGAGAAGCCGTGGTTGCTGCCCTTGAATCTTTGGGGGTAAGCAGGCAACAACCTAAATCAAACAGTAGTTGGCACGAGGTACACGTGCAGGGTGGCATGCACATGTCCCAAGGTCAGCCCTGGGCACTGAGTCTTTCCCATCTGCTGAGAACACTGGGGAAGCTGGAATGGTTGCCCTGGGACATCTCTGACAAGCTCATCTTGTACCTGGACAGGTAAGGAAGATGGAACAAGAAGGCCTAACATAGTAATGGGGTGGTGGTGTTTTTTTTTTTTTTCTTTGGTTGGGGTGGGGGTGGGATAGTATGCAGAGGAATACCCGGGAAAATTGTAAGGATGGAATAAGCTAATCCCCGAGGCACAGTACCTGGCATGAGTGAGGGCTCACGCCAGGGTAGGTATTATTACTTACTGTTATTATTCCCATCATCACCACCCCTTCACTTCCAAGGAGTCATCTTTTCTAAATGAGTGTGTGCTAAGCTTTCTCTTTTGTCCTTCTCAAACCCCTGGGGCTCTCGTGCCAGAGCACCCCCTACCTGCACTCCTCGCTCTCCAGCAGCTTGCGGTAGGTGGCAATCTCCATGTCCAGGGCCAGCTTCAGACTCATGAGCTCCTGGTACTCGCGCAGCATCCGGGCCAGCTCCTCCTTGGCCTGGTGCAGGGCTGCCTCCAGCTCGTCCAGCTTGGCCCGGGCGTCCTTCAGGGCATTGTCACCCCGCTGCTCAGCATCGGCGATGGCCGTCTCCAGGTTGGAAGCCTAAACAGGGAATCGGAGAAGCTAGAAAACTGGAAGGGGTGAATAGAGTCATCCACATCCAAATCCCACTAGTGCTTGGAACTCCTGGATGGAGATGCCCACTTCTACCTTTCCCACCTCCTGCTCCTCTTCTAGGCCGGAGCCCCTTCTGGGGGCAGCAAGTCCTTCCTAGCTCTATCTCCACTTGCTTGTATTTAGGCATTGTGGTGATGAAAAATAGTGCACCCTGCCCTCCTGTCCTCATGCCTTCCTGTGACCATGGCCAGTTCAGTACCACGTCACTTCATTACAAAGACATTTACTTGGCCACCCATGTGCCAAGGATACAGAATGAGGAGGAGTAAGATTGGCTTTCTGCTCTTGAGTTGTTTAAAGTCTGGGAAGAGAGATCCTTGGAATGTGGTGTTGTGGGTACAATGAGAGCGGCCGCCCAGGTGCATAGGACCACAGACGAGGGGCGCAGGGAAGGAGATTCCCCAGAACCAACTACTCTTTCCCAAGTGCTTACTGTGTGCCTAGCACTACCCTCAGCCCTGACATGCCTTTTGCATACCTTAGCTCATGCAGTCCTTACACCCCCCCAGCGCAGAGAGGACAACTAACTTGCCCCATGTCACAGAGTCACTAAGTGTTAAAGCCCCTGGGAAGGTGGAAAGAGCACTGGACTTGGAGTCAGAGTGGGTTCGGATCACAGCTCTGCCATTCGCCAGCTTGCAACCCATTTAACCTCTTGGAGCCTCCGTGTCCTCATCTGTAAGGTAGCGCTTGCCTCAGAATCTTTGAGATGATTCAGTGTGATAAAATGATAGGAGCTGTTGCTGTTGTTATTCTATAACCTCATCCTGTCTCCCCACATACTCAAGCTGAGACTGCAACCTAGAGTCCCAGAAGGGGACTGAGCAAGGCCTTAATGAATAGTTAAATAGTTACAGGAGGCACTTTAATGGGTGCTCTTTGAGCCCACTTAGCAGTCATTTCATCAACAAATGTTTATTAAGCTGCTACTATGTGCCAGGCACTGTACTAGATGCTGGGAAAGCAATGGGGAACAGAGCAGCCAGCTCCCTGCCTTCCTCCAGTTCCGTAGAAGAAGGGACAGGCTGGTGTGGGGTAATCATCAAAGTGTGACAAGGATAAGAGAAGCACAGATGCCAGGAGGGCATGTGATTAGGGCAGAGGGCACAGGGGGGTGTGGTCCTAGCCCATCCTGGGGAATGAGAGAGACGGCTTCCTGCAGGAAGGACTTCAAAGCAGAGGTTCTTGGGGTGAGTGGGAGATGAGATGCCCCAGGGATGTCTGCTCTAAGTATTTGAGGCAGTGACCTCATTGGCCCCTTTCCTCTCATGGGCAGAGATTTGAGAGGCTGATATCCTTGGCCAACTCATTCCCCCTCCAATTATGCCCTCCTGCCCCAGGCCATGGGCAACCTCTCCCCTCACCTGCTTCTTCACATTCTCAATCTCTGAGCGGATTCTCTGGATGAGCCGGGTGAGCTCCGAGATCTCGTTCTTGGTGTTTTTGAGGTCATCCCCGTGCCGGCCCGCTGCCAGCTGCAGCTCCTGGAACTGGGGACCCCAAAGCACAGTGCCATGGTGAGCATGATGAGTGTGTCATAGGACTACATGATGTCTCGGGATTGCTGAAGTCATGGGGGAAGCTCATGGTGGACACTTAACTGGACATGGCCTCTGTTCTGGGAATGATCAGGCCCAGCCTTCATGCCTGCTGGGATTGCCCTCCCCGGTCCTGCTTCAGCCCAGCTCACCTTGGTCTGGTACAGCGCCTCGGCCTCTGCCTTGCTTTTCAGGGCGATCTCCTCATACTGGGCACGGACCTCATCAATGATGCTGTCCAAGTTCAGGTCCCGGTTGTTGTCCATGGACAGGATGACAGACATATCACTGATGTGGGACTGGATCTGAGCAATCTCCTACATGGGAAACAGAGCTGGTCTCAGGACTTGACTATCAGAGGCTAACACCCCGCCCCCACCCAACCCCTAAGCAAGATTAGCAAATCCAGGTGATGCTAACTTAGAGGCTCTGGACCAAAGCTGTTGCTCCCTGGGCAAAGTGAGTCCCCTCCAGGCCCCAGATAGAGTCCTGCCACCATGAAGCCAGGACCTGGACCATTTCCTTTCCAACCAGAGGGTGGAGATTGGGAGCCTCTCAGGCTGAAATGGGAGATGAATGGCTAGCCAGGGGGTCTCCCTGAGAGCAAAGAGCCTCTCCCAGCCCCCAGAACAGGGTTTTACCCACTGGCTGCCCACAGAGCGGTGGGTGGAGACACAGACTTACAGCTTCATAGAGACACTTGAAGAACTTGATCTCCTGGTCCATGGAGTCCACTTTGGCCTGCAGCTCCACCTTATTGGCATAAGCCGCATCCACATCCTGAAAGATGCCCCCCCGCCAGCATCCTTTGGTCACTGCCAGTGCAGCCAAGAAGGAAACACCCACACCAGCCTGGGTGCCCTGCACAGCGAAATAGCTGCACTTTTCTCTCTGAGAGGCTCATGGGAAAGGAGAGGACGGAGCAAAAGGCCCAGCCCTCCCCCATCCTGAGACCCCGCTCCCTCAACAGGGATGGGGTACCCCATCTAAGGAAGGAAGCCCCATCCAGGCTGCTGTCAGTCATCCCTCGGATGTCTGAGTCAGGCCCTGTGGATGCAGGGGGGGCCCTGTGTGTCATGCTCTGCTGTTCTTCACGGTGGACATGAAACACTCAGGAAGGTCATCATCTCTCTACCTTTTCATTCCCTTTCTGGATAGTCCATTGTGGTTTTCCTCAGCCTTTATGTCATTAGTTTGGAATCAGCTCTCTGACAGCAGAGCACACTGGTAGGCTCAGCTCTCCCTGGTCCCAGGCCAGCCCTGGACTCAAGGCCTGTCTTCCCCCTCACCTTCTTGAGCAGCACAAACTCGTTCTCTGCAGCTGTGCGTCTGTTGATTTCTTCCTCATACCTGCAAGAATGCCAGGGCTCGGTCGGTGAATACATCTCACTTAGAACTCTCTCACTGAGAACACTCTTTCACTCAAGGAAGACTCTAAGCAAGAGGCAGGCTTCCATTTGAGGGACAGATGCTAGTGGGCCACAGAGTACTGGGCTGGTGGGGCCACCAGGCAAGGAAGGCTTCCTAGGGGACATGGTAACTAAGTTTAAAAAAAAAAAAAGGTGATTATTGAAGATCCGGCTACAAAAATGAGGTAGGAGCATGTGGAGTGAACGTTCTATGGGAAATCTCAGAGGAAGCAAGAAGCAAGCTCCTCCTTGAGAATTTGAATAAAGCCTTACAAATGAATGGGAGTGTTTCCTTAGTTACTCCTCCTGGCCATTCTGGGAGGTGGATGGATTTAAACCCCCTTTTACCAATGAGGACCCAGAAGCTCCAGGAGATTATGAGTAGCTTACCCAAGTAGCTTACCCAAGGAGTAGTTTCCTTCATCCAGCCAGAGATAGTCTTTTGACCACTGGCCAACTAACTGGACATTTGTCCTAAGTGCCAGACCAGAGGCTGGAGGAGCAAGAAGCAAGTTCCGGAGTTGTGTTGGAATAATTCTACTTGGTACGACAAGGAACACTGCCCCTCATCTCCAAAAACTTTAAGCCGGGGTAGCTGCCGCTCCCGCAGAAGGATCTCAGAGGGAAAGGGGCAGTGGTCCAGCTGCAGGGGGATCCCTTCCCCACTCACCTCTTCTTGTAGTCTTCCACCACATCCCGCACGCTCCTCAGCTCCGAGTCCAGCCGCACCCTGTCCCCGGACAGCGTCTCCAGCTGCTTCCGCAGGTTGCTGATGTAGCCCTCAAGGATGGGCTCCAGGTTGTTCTTGCAGTTGTTCAGGTCCAGCTGCTGCAGCAGCTCCCACTTGGTCTCCAGCACCTGGTTCTGCTGCTCTAGGAACCGCACCTGGGACCCGAAACACAGAAACTGTTGAGCCCCCACGGAAATAGTCACACCTGTCATTCACAAGGCTCTGTGCCAGTGCTCCACCTGCATTTTTCCCTTTATCCCCACACAACAGCTGCACGAGGCAGGCAAGTTGTTAACCCCATTTAATGGGAAGGAAACGGAGCCTCTTTCCAGGGTCCAACAGTTTGATAAGTGAGGGAGCCCAGGAATGAACCCAGACATGTGTCCCCATAACTCATGCATCCAGTCACTCAGAACCCATTATGACCAAACCAGCTCAGGGCAGGGGCGTTCCTAAAAAATACCAGGACAGAGTCAGGCTGGGTCCATCTTTGGAAAGGTTGAACATTCTGAAGAAAGGAATCTGCTCTTCATTTTATAGCCTATCAAGCTCAGTGAGGCTCAATGGGCCAAGAGCTTCTGGGTATTCTAAATTTCTGCATCAGGCCCCAACTCCACCATTGCTCATGCCCTCCTTCCTCTGCCCTAGTTATGCTCCTTAGAAGCATCTTCCACAGAGCAAGCATGGCACGTGGGACAAGATGGATAGACAGTGCGCCCCATGCCACTGTCGCCTCACTGGGCCAGGAGACTGACCAGAGGGAGTAGATCTACATACTCTTCTCTTGTGTGGTTTGTGGGGGGCACGATTTTTAAAATATGACTTAATCCACATGAGCACAGCCACTGTCTAAATAAGGTTGTGTTCCTTATCGTCATAAGCACAGGACCTCAGAAAACTGGCTGGGATTCAGCATTGAGATGGGATCAGCCACCAAACTGCTTGCCCCAGCAGATCATCCAGGGTTGGTTGGTTTAACCAATCCTGACTCTTTCATGTATATCCCTAAGACTGAGCCTTAGCCATGGAGCAAACCCTACGCCTAGGACACCACGGTTGGCATCTGGACTACACACTGGACAATCGGGATCACTGATAGGATGTATCCACATTCTGGAGGAGTAAAGAGCCACAGAGACAGTGCTGGCCTCTGAGGCAAGCAGGAGATCCTCGGAGCAGGAGTCTAGAGCTGGGGTGTGGGGCAAGGGGACCGGTAGGCTCCGATGGCCACTGACCATTTCAGCCATAAGCTTTGTCCTTGGCTGACCCACCCTTGGTGCCTAACTGTCATGTAGCCAACATAGCCCCCCAAGTCCCCAGGACTGGATCTCACCTTCCTTCCCTCCCACCCTCACCCCAGATGCCATACCCTGCAAGGCATGTCCCTGCATGCTTTTGCTGACTCATAGAATGGGAGTAATAATTTCTCATCTACCATAAGTCAGGGTCCTATCTGGCCTGGAAGATGCCTTGAGGCCTCCTCCAGACCTTTGGATCTTCCCCTTCTCAACACTCCTCCCCCACCGCTCTGAAGATGAAAACGGTAGTAACGATAACCAGCACTTGGGAGCACTTCGTCTGTGTGAGGCACGGTGCCAAGATCTTCACATGCATTTTCTCTCATCAACCTGACAAAATTCCTGAGACATTGGCTATTATCTGCATTACGGAGATAAGGAAACAGAGGTGCAGACAGGATAAATAACCCTCCACACAGCTGCTCCATGACTGGCTTAGCCAAGACACGGCTGGTAAGTGATGGGGCCAGAACGGAAGCCAGGTCTGACTTCAGAGCACTGTGGAGACGTCCTCCCCACTGCACCCTTCTGCCTCTCTCGAGAGTCCTTAGCTGATTGAAAAAAATACCCATGGCCGAGCCATCCGGGAATGACCACACACGGATGCTCCTGACCCATCCAGTCAAATGACTAGTGCATGAGACCTGCTCACGATGGATGGGAGGAAGACTCTGGGGCAGATTCCCTCTCACGGGCTTTTTCCACACACACAGCCTGCATGGACCCCAGGCTTAGCAATGGCACCAAGCTGACCCTCAAGTAAGAAGCAGGGGTCTTTCCTTCGGAGCTCCCGCCAGTAACCCCCATAAGCCTCTGCCCTTAGAGACAGACCTCCCTCGGTCTTCTCTTGGGAAAGACTGCAGGGAATCGCACATAAGTCACCCCGATGAAAGAAAACACCTGCTTCGTCCACATTCAGTGCCTCCTCATATCTAACCTGAATCCCTTCTGCTGTAGCAGAAGCTCATGCTCTGAGAAGAGAAGGTAGACCCACCTTGTCGATGAAGGAGGCGAACTTGTTGTTCAGCGCCTTGATCTGCTCCCGCTCCTGGGCTCTCACTTTCTGGATCTCCGGGTCCAGCTCCACGTTGAGGGGGGCCAGGAGACTCTCATTGACAGTGACCTGATGGATGCCTCCAGGTGGGCACACAGACGGACACACGGGCCCCAGGGCCACACTGCCAAACATGCTGCCAGCAAAGCCACTGGCCCGGCCCCGACCAAACCCATAGCCTCCATTCTTCCCGCTGCCGCTGGCCACGTTGAGGGAGATATTCCGGGTTCCCCCCAGGCTGTAGAGGCTCCGGCTTCCGAAGCCACCGCTGAACCCTTTGCCCCCTGCCCGGTAGGAGGGTGAGCTGCCCCCTGAGAACACTGCTGAGCAGCCGCTGAAGCCCCCCTTGGTGGCAGCTCCCGACTTGCAGGTGAATTGGCGGCTCATGCTGGTGGTGGAGATAGAATCAGATGCAGGAGGGATGAAGACCAAATCCTACCCAGGCTCTGCAGCTTGCAGTGAGGACTGGCAGGCACCCTTCCTTATATGTGCTTGGCATTGGGGCTCGTGGATGGGCAGTCGAGAGCTTAATTCATGGGTTTGGCTTGCCTGGGAGCAAGAAGTCATTTTCTCCATGCTGAGCTAGAGATCAAGCCCTCCCCACCTCTGAAACAACATGAAACCTTCAAATTGCTGGGCTTGCAAGCCTTGCTCATGTAATTTGGGTTTTATCTAATTAACCTGCTGTTATAGGGTAATTTGCCCCAGGCCCCAGCCTCTCCAGGGGGATGTCACTGGCATCTCACCAACCCTATCCTGATTAATCTTCTCTGGGTTCCTCCTGGGGCCTCAGGGAGCTAGAAGGAGATGAACTTCCCTGGACAGGGCAGGCCACTGGGTAGAGTATCTGGGGGCTCCAACCAGAGGTGTGTCCTCCTCTTTCCCGGAAAGAGCCCCTTCATTCAGGCCTCCCGGAGACACACCCCACTGGTGGCCTCTTCCCCTAACCCGCTGAGGACAGTGGCTGTGTCTGCTGGGGCATGAGGGGTGGAGTGACCCTCTTCCTGGCACGGGACGTGAGCCCACGGAGGGTCATATGCTTCCATCAGTTCTCCAAGAACTGGGATCTATCTCCACACTTCACCTCTTTCAAACTCCCACAAGGCAGGCTGGAGGCTGCGTAAGGCACGATCGCTGTCTGGCCCAAGCGCTGGACAGAATGAAGAAAAGGAGGATGGAATTGGGGCAGGTGGCTGAAAATTCAGGGGGTCAACTCAGAGGAGGCAGGGAGATGGCGGAGAGAGGCTCGCCAGGGCCTGGAGGCTCAAGGGAAGACTCCTGGGGGGGTCCGTCTGCTCATTTCTGTCTTTCTTCCGATGTATATGTGTTAGTAAGAGCAGGAGGAGCAAGCTGAGGACAGGAACTGTTTGTTTGTTTGTTTGTTTGTTTGTAAACATCTGTTTAGAGTTCAAATGGAGGAGCTGCTGTCCGGATGAGACTGAACTCCTATGCTTCTCTCCAACGCATGCGAGCCAGGGCTGCAGGCTGGCTGGGGGCCCCCCGGAGAGCAGGTGTTTCCACAGTGACTCTGTGGGCAGCTCCCATGAGGTCCCTCTGAAGGCTGTGACATATGTCATCTCAGTGTTCCTTTGTAAGGAAAGTCCATGGTCCTCCAGCTCAGAGACCCCCTAGTTACTCCTCCCGCCCTCCCTCCATCCTTCCTTTTCTCCCTCCAGTAACCTCTACTGAGAGCTTCTGTTGCCAGGCACGTGCCCAGTGTAGGGGACATGGGGGCTTGTGGTCTAATGCTAAAGGCTTTTCCCAGCTCCTGGAACACATCTTAGCCTGATGTCCCCCTCGATGGCTTCGCTGGCTGTATGTTTCTGGGACGTGCGTGGCAGCTCACCAGTCTAGCCTTCGACGTCCCCGCAGCTGCTGCCCCGCCCCGCCCTGTCCCACAGCTGCTGTCCTTGCTGTTCCCTGCCTCAGCCAGGGACATCTCACCCACAGGCCTCATCTCCAAATACCTCCACTAGTTTTGCCACACTATCCCTACCCAGTCTGAAACACCTCTCCTCCCCAACCCTTCTGATCCAAATCCTCTGCTCTTTCAAAACCCCACTTCAAACCCTGGTTTAACCTCATCTCCTCCTCTGTGTGCTGGACTCCTCTGTCCATTGAGACCTGTGCTGCCATGTTCCCTAGGACTTGGCACCTGGGTGAGCGCCCCATGTCCCCCAGTTGGCTCCTCCCTCTGTACCTTTCCTCAGGACCCCAAACCAGCCTCTGGACATCCCTCCCCAGGTGTCAGAGGACTGACAGTGTTGGGGGAGGGTGCATCTTCAGGGAGCGCCTGGGCCTGCGTCCACCTAGAATGCCACCAGGTAGGAGCCCAGACCAGGAGCTGGCTGCAGGGGTCTGAAACCCACTCCACCACCCAGCAGCACTTAGCCGCTCTAAGCCTCTGTTTCCCCAATGTAAATGGGGTAGTAAACTCCTCATGGGGCAGCTGTAACAATTACATGCGCTAACCCATGAGAAGTGCTCGGCATGTGCCTGCCGCTTAGTCAATGTTTAACCGATATTATCAATGACCAAAAGTAGGGAGTAAAGTAGAAGTTAGGAATCAACCTGTCCTCTCCTCTTCTGCTCTCTCTCTTTCTTCCTGTCCTCTGGGAGAGGACATCTGGATCAGCACAGCTCCAAACAGTGTCATCTGCTGTTGGAGGACAAGGAGGGACTAATGTTCCCAGAGATCCCAGGCTTAAGGAGTCTCTCCACTCAGACCATTTCTGATCATGGAAAATTCGCCATTAGAAAGAATAATAATAGCCACTGTTTAACAAGTGCCTGCCAAGTGCAAAACTCAGTCAGAAACACATTTCAAACGTTAGACCTGTTGCGATTGATCCATTTATCAGATATTTACTGAGCACCTACTAGGTGCTGAGGGGGGCAATACAAAGTATCCTGTCCTCAAAGAATTTAGCTTCTGGATCCATCCAAATGCAGGTGTCCCTGGGAAAAGCATCTCATCAAGCTATTAACAAGTCATTAACACCTTAGCGTGGATTAGTTAATCAGGTACTGGCCATCGGGAATGAAACACCCAATGTCGTTGATGAGGATGATGATAGGAGAGGAAGGAGGAGAATTTTGGGCCACCCACAGGAAGGGTGGGCCCAGGTAGAGCTCCCGGGGTGCCTGTGTTTTTGCTGGAGGAAAAAGGGAGGGACGGAAGGAAACCAGGACAGAGCCACAGTTCAGCCAGGTTACGAAGGCCCTGCCCTAGCCTTAAGTCTCTGGGGAGACTCAGGGGTATGAAGAGGCAGAGCCCCCTGCTTTGGGAGGCCCCCGATGCTGGTGGGGGAGACAGGAGACAATTTCCCACTTCCCATGTCCCAGCTTCATCGTCCCCTCACACCCTTCAAGGTACCAGGATCACTTGGTTTTCTAGCTGAGAATTAAATTCTGAGCCAGGCACAGACATCTCTAAGCCTCAGTTTTACTCATCTGTGAAATGATGGGGAAGTGTGTCAGATCAGAGAAACGCCCAAGTTTCCAGGACCCTGTAGCTTTCCTTAGACGCTCAAGGAAAATTTAAATTGCTTGTTCAATAAATTACATTTGTATGGCTCTTGGTTTTATAGCCAAAATGTTTTATTTAATTTACGCAAATAACTTGTAGCTTTTTTGGTGTTTTTTATTTCTACATTTGTGATGATAAGTTGGCCACGCTTGTTGTGATCCCATGGCCCCAGTCAAGACCCATTGGCTCCTTACTCTCAGCCTTCTGGGGTCTGATAAACCTCCAGAGAAGGCCTCAGAGGGAGAGGGGCAAGAAATCTAGTACAATCCAAGAGGGTAATTGCTGGATGAGAGAAAAAGAGAAGACACAGAGGAGAGGGGACACTGAATCCACAAGGACTGCCTGGAGGAGGGGGTTTGGGTTCTGGTCTGTTAAGGGAAAAAACCTTGGGTGGACCAGCAATGGGGAACAGGAAAAGCAGCCCAGGAAGGGCATTTGTGAGGAAGGACCCTCCAGCTGGAGCAAGCGCTGGTGAAGGGCGACCACGGGTGATGACTCCTAGAGCCCAAGCTGTGTATGTGATAGGGTGAGTGATAGGGAGGCGTTGAGGGCTCTTGAGCCAGGCAGAACCTGAGCAATGCAGTTTGAGGAAGCAGAATGTAGCTGCTGGTGGGTAGGAGTATCGGGGGTGGGGAGAGGCTGAAGGCACTGGGAGAGGGGCAGGTGGTTCTCTGAGCAAATAATTGTCTCCAAAATTAGAGAGAATGAGCTGAGTTATGTGGATGACATCAGCTCAGATCCTGCCAGCCCTCCTCAGCAGACTGACTCAGGAAGGGAGCATGCTGCCTGTGAACCCCGCCACAGGTCCCCCTCCTCGTACCCCTGTACCCCGTGCAGTTGCAGGCAGGTGGGGCACTGAGCCCCAAGCCAGCTGGATGGAGCGCAGTCCCTGGGGGACTTGGCCACAATCAGAGCCACGCATCTGGGGGCAGGACAGCTGTTTAGCAGGTTTGCACCTGGCAAGACTGAAGGTGAGCTCATCCCAGAGGAGTTGGGATATAAAGGATGGAGAAGGGCTGTCCTGCCAGGCACTCAGCTCCACTCCCACCTGCAGTGTGGCTGCCAGAGAGGCTTCCTCCTCACTCAGCTCTGGGGCCAGGAGCATCTCCTTTGAGCTTTGCTGGCCATCTCCTTCCTCCAGTCCCACCCGAAGCTTCTGGTGAAGGGTGTGGATTCGGGAGTCTGAGGATCCCGGTCCAGGTCCTGCCAGGTAACCATGGGCAGGTCTCCCAACTTCCTAAGCCTCTGTTTCCACAGCTCTAAAAAGGGGGATGCTCATACCTGCTGCACCTACTCCCAGAGGTGGATGGGAGACACCGCGTAAATGATGATGATGAGGATGATGTTAATTTTACTAATGACAGCTACCGCACGCTGGGAGCTCTGCCGGGCACTGCTCTGAGCACGTCCCATGTATTAACTCATTTAGTCCTCACAACAGCCATGTGACGCAGATACTATCATTACCCCATTTTACAGATGAAGATACTGAGGCACTAGGAAGTTAAGTAACTCACTGGAGGTCACACAGCTCACGAGCAGAGGAGCCAGGGCTCGATCCCAGCAGCCTGGTGGTAATGTGCACTCTTAGCCTCTATGCTGCCCTGGCTTGTGTACAGATGTCCTGCGCAGGTGCTGTCCTTCTCCGGGTGCACGGGACCGGCTCTAGCCTCCTCCAAGCTCGGGTCCTGAGTCCCCACTGTCCCTCCACCATCTGAACCTCAGCGTGATGAACGGCGCTCGCCAGGACTGACTTCCTCCCACTCCTCCTCCTGCCCCAGACCCTCCAGCCAGCAGGATCTGACCCCGTGCTCTCCTTCTCAGCCTTCTTTGCTCTTCTGAAGAAAATTAATGTAGCGTCTGGACATCGGTGAGGATGGATGGCGGGTGCCTATGAGGTGGTTATGGGTTTTTCACACACATCAGGTTTTTCCCTGATGTCGTGCTCTGGGCTGTTCTCCCAGCCTCCTGCCCACTAGGGCAGCTTGTCCTATCCTTTAAGACAAACTGAGACACACCTCCTCTAAGAAGCTCCTTCCCGATTTCCATGCCCTTCCTGCCAGGGTGGGCTGCACCTCTCTGCACACGCCTGATTGCCCAGGTGCTGTGTGCATCCCTCCAGAATGATCGAAGAGGTCCCTCTAAGGTCAGGCAATGCCTTTTGCTCCTGTGGCCCCAGGCTCCAGGGCTTGTGCCAGCTGACAGATGTGCTCCAGCGCCTGTCAGAGGGTGCATGTGGGTGCGCATCTGTGTGGGGGTTGTCGTGAACATGGACATGAGCACCGTGGGTGTCTGGCCCGTGGGGAGGGGCATGGCTGTCCCAGTGATCTGCGGCTGACATCTACTGTGGTGGGCCAGAGCCCGACTGTACCAGTTGTTACGTATTTTGAGTATCTTCTGCAGACATGGGCCTGTGAGCCGGACAGCACGTGTCTGCGTACGTCTACACTGGCTTCTGACGACAATCCACCTAACAATGGGTCCCTATGGGATTAGCTCTCTGTTCCTCTCCATTAGTGACACACAGGTGACTGTCCCATTTTCATCATATTCTTTTTCTTTAAAAAAAATAATAATTTACTTATTTATTTGAGAGAGAGACCACATGAGTGGGGGGGAGGGGCAGAGGGAGAAGCAGGCTCCCTGCTGAGCAGAGAGCCCGACGCCTGGCTTGATCCCAGGATGAATCGATCCCAGCACCCTGGGATCATCACCTGAGCGGAAGACAGATGCTTAGCCAACTGAGCCACACTTCTTTTTCAAGAATAGCCAAGGGGGGAAACATGGTGACTCCCAGCTGGTGACCAATTGAGGCAATCACATTCATTCATTCATTCAACATCCCCGAAACCATGAAAATAGGAGAGGTTCTGGCTAGTTGGGCCTGAAAGAACATCCCTTCCTGGGGACAGCAGGATGGACAAGGTGACTTCTCAAGGTCACAGAGCATCCATTTCACTGAGAACTTCTCTACCAGGGAACACGGATGAATCAGTGAGAGCCTCACACAATACCAAGTTTGGAAGCTAGGGAGAACATTTGTGAAGGTGAGGAAATGGGAAGGTTCGAGGCCAAGGGAAAGGCACAGGGAGGAGAGGCTGGGAAGACCGGCGGCTCCAGGAGGCAGGGCACACACATTGTGACTGCCTTCTTCTTTCACATTCCGTGATTCATTCTTCAATTACGGAGCAAGCGCTCTGGGCCAGAGGAAGATAGAAGCTGACAAATCCCCAGGGCTTGCCCTTGGCCAATCGAACGGAGGGCTAGTTATCTCTGTCTCCCTACTGGGCCCCACTGCTCCCCCATCTTGATTCCAGGTTGCTATTTGCCACATAGTGGGAAAGTCCAGGGGCAAAGTCCAGGGACACGGTTTCTTTGGCCTTTTCCTTGTTACCCATTCCTGCCTGAAATTTTATTTTTTATTTGGGTGAGATTCACATAACATAAAATTAACCATTTTAAAGTGAACAATTCTGTAGCATTTAGTGTATTCACAATGTGGTGTAATCACCACCTCTATGTCCGTACATTTCATCACCCCAAAAGGAAACGCAGTACCCCCTAGCAGGCACTCCCCATTCCCCTTACCCCAGTCTCTGCCACTGTCAAGTTTCTATGGATTTACCTATTCTGCACATTTCATATGAATGGAATCATACAATATGTGACCTTCCGTGTCTGCCTTCCTTCACTTAGCATCACGTTTTCAAGATTCATCCATATTATAGCGTGTGTCTGTACTTCATCGCTTTTTATGCCTGAATAATATCCCGTTGCAAAGTATATACTACATTTTTTTTTATCTATTCATTCATTATGGACATTTAGGCTCTGTCTTAGTCCTGCCAGGCTGCTATAACAAATACCACAGACTGGTACCTTATAAACAACAGAAATTTACTTCTCACAATTCTGGAAGCTGGGAAGTCCAAGGTCAAGTCACCGGCATGGTTGCATTGCAGAGGGGGCCCTCTTCCTGGTGCATAGCCAGCAACTTCTCCCTATGTCCTCATATGGTAGAAGGGGTTAGGGAGCTCTGTGGGCTCTCTTTTATTAGAGCACCAGTCCCATTCATGACCTAATAACCTAAGTACTTCCCAAAGACCCCACCTCCAAAAACCACCATCTTTGGGGGTTAGGGTTTCAACATGTGAATCTGGGGGAGACACAAACACTCAGACCATAGCAATCTGTTTCCACCTTTGGTTATTGTGAACAATGCCACTATGAACATGCATGTACAAGAATTTGTTTAAGCACCTGGTTTCAATTCTTTTGGATATATAGATAAAGGAGTGGAACTGCTCATATACCAGTCCTATGTTTAACTTTATGAGGGACTGCCCGACTGTTTTCCACAATGGCTGAACCATTTTACATTCCCACCAGTCATGTACAAAAAGTTCCAATGTCTCCACATCCTTGCCAACACTTTTTACTTTCCATTATTTTTATTACTGCCGTCCTAGTGGGTGTGAAGTGGCACCTCATTATGGTTTGGATTTGCATTTTCCTGATGATGAGTCATGTTGAGCATCCTTGCATGTGCTTTTTGACCATTTATATGTTTTCTTAGAAAAAAAGTCCATTAAAGTCCTTTACTCACGTTTTAATTGGGTTGTTTGTCCTTTTGTTGTTGAGTGCTAAGAGTTCTTTGTATGTTCTGGATACTAGACCCTCAGCAGATATATGATTTGCAAATGTTTTCTCTCATTCTGCAGGTTTTCTTTTCACTTTCTTGGTAGTGTCCTTTGATGTACAGAAGTTTTTAAATTTTTATGAAGTCCAACTTTCTCTATTTTTTCTTTTGGTGCTTGTGCTTTGGTGTCATATCTAAGAATCCTTTGCCACATCCAGGGTCATGAAGATTTATCCCTTCATTTCTTCTAAGAGCTTTATGGTTTTAGCTCCTATATTTAGGTTGTTGATTGATTTGACATAACTTTTGTATATGATGAGAAGTGGGAGTCCAACTTCACTCTTTTGCATGTGGATAGCCAATTGTCCCAGCATGTCCAGGAATGGTGTTGGCATCCTTGTCAACATGGCCATAAATATATGGTTTTACTTCTCCAAATCTTTTAAACGTATTTGTGCTAGTTAGGAAGATCCTATGAGCATTCTTTCCTGCGTGTCTCTGTTAGGTGAAGCTCCCTTAAGTGGAAAACCCAGCAAAGAATAAAGCCAGTCCTTGCCCTCGAGGCCCCCAAGTCTGGCACTGAAGGAATCAGTCACACAGAGAGATTATCTCAATCGCATGTGGAAATGTCATGTTGGACGTGAGTAGTGGACACTGCAAGGTTCTAGAAAACAGGCGCTCAGCCCAGCCTAAAGATTCATGAAGGTTTCCAGGAGGAGTGGGTACCTGGATGGAATGTCAAAGGAGCAATAAGAGTTGTCCAAGTAATGAAAGGTGTGAATGAAAGTCTCCATGCACAAAGACTGTGAGCATAAGCATCACCCGGACAGATGACTCAGCCCATAAGTGGACCTTCATTGGAGGTCTACACAGAGCAAATGAACTGGATGCTTACCCTCCCAGACAGTGTGGACACTTCCTCACTCCCCTGGGCAGCTCTCCAATCAAAACTTCCACGTACACCTCTTCCTTCCAGTTTTTTTTGCCCTGTGTGCTGAAGTCAGACCCACAGAATTGGAGTTGGTGACCACGGTCCTATCTCTATGATTTGCTCTCTTGGGCTTCAAAGGAAACTTCAAATTCAAGAGCACAGTCATCCTTGTGCACTTCTCAGGATCTTAATTAAGCCCCAGATGACAAAGAATCTCTCCATTTCTCAGGCAGATAAACCGCAACCAGAGAGGCTGCCCCTCTGCCCTCCTCAATACCCAGCACAGGACATGTTGCCTCAGTCTCCCAAAATCACATCTACCTAGCCTCTGAGTCCTTCACTGTGCACCCAGGACTGGGCACAGCACCCAAGCCTCATAACCCAATGGTCAGAGGCATACCAGCACTGTGGTCCTGGAGGAGGCAACCCCACGGATGGTTCATGGTTCCTCTAAAGGCTGTTTCAGGTTGTGGATCCCACCCACACCTCCCCTCCCCACAGCCCCTCTTACTGGATCACTGGGAATCTGGTCTTCGGGGAAAGGCAGAGCATCAATGCTGGGAAGGGCCTTAGGGTGGTCCTGGGGTTCATGACCCAGGGAATCAGTCCATGGATGGGCTTTGGGGGGTTTGCAAACCTCTGAACAGGTAGACATAATTGTGTACCTTTTTCAGGGGGAAAAGGCCCATAGCTCACATCAGTTGGTCTGAGTGTAACAGGTGACAGGTTAGTGGCTGAGCCAGAACAGAATCCCCTTAACTCCCAGGGCACTATTCCCTGTACCCACAGTGACCACAGCAATGACATCAGAGGGAGGCATTTGGGCAGAAAGCCCACCAGACTCTTGGACTCTTGTGTCTCCCAAGGTTTATTGCATCTTGGCACACCAGAAGAGGACCTCCATAATACATGAAAGGCACAATGAGGCCAATGGAGGAGGCAGCTTGGGGTGAGAGGCCCCGCCCTCGGAAGGCCTGCCCCTGTTACCCTGAGGGCTGGAGGGGCAAACTGCTTAGGACACCCATGCTACTAGATGGATCAGAAAGCCCATCAGAGGGCTGAATTCTGCAGGCCAAAGCTATCAGAACCCCACCCAGCTCCACTAGCCACTTCAGAAAATTAAGATCTCCCAACCCTCACCAAAATAAGCACACAAAACTTGTCCCTAAACCTACTGTGATGGTGTGATTTAAGTTCTCTCTCCAGGAATCTATGTGCTCATCTTTCTAGTTATTTGCTTAAACTTCCTCCTCCTCCAGGAGGCCTTCCTTGTTTAGCTTCTGCGTTCTGGTCCCTTCTCAGTAATGCTACATGGGTCTTCCTTTCCCTGATTTGTACCAGGACATGGCTTTGCATGTATGTCCATTTCTCCCATCAGCCTTGAGATCACCTCCAGAGCAGCGTGCTCTGATCCTATTCCAGACTCCCTAAAATCTTGTGCACGTGTGTGGGGCGGGGCCCATTATCGTTAGGGGGTGGGCTATTTGGTAAGATTGACACACTGACAAGACACACACTGATATCACCCAAGGGCAATTTATTGAATATACAGCAGAAATCCAGAGTCTTTAACTAGAGCAAAGGAGGAATATTCTTAGGAATATTTACATCAAGAGCCATGACTTCTGGGCTGGGCAGTACCATCAGAGATAGATCAAGCTCCCCTCACTGAACACAGCTCATAGCAACAGGAATTGAGAATCACAAGCACTGCAGGGTACGATCCTAGTGAGAGGACTAAAGATAAATCACATACCCACAGTCCTTGACCAAAAGGCAACATAATCATGCTGCCCTCATCAAAAGAACCGAGTGTTTGAAAAAATTCCCTTTGTTACAGAGGCAGTGATATGCCATGGAAAGAATATAGACCGTGGAGTCAGACAGACCTGGGCGCCATTCCCGGCCCGGGGAACTCAGTGGGTAACAGGGGGGCGGGTTCTACAGCCTCTCAGAGGCTGGGGCTTCTCCTCTGTCCCAAGGATGCCGATTGCACCCACCTTGCAGACTGGGCAAGCACGAGAGGCAACGCATACAGGGAGCCTGGCACATAGCGGCCACAGATCATAGGGTAGTAGCTCTTACCAATAATAGAGGAGTGGGTGGGTGACACAAGGTGGCAGGAAACCCCCAGTTCTCTGTCACTTGGCTTCGCAAAGATGGGTACAGCTGGTAGTCTGAGCATATACACTTTTTCTCCTGAGTAAGGGGGTCATTCCGCAAAGAGCTTTTGGAGGGGACAGGCAAAGCCTGGCTGACCGTTCGCCTCTTGGGCACACATCTCCATCCTCACCCCGAAGCTGGGGTTGGGGGCGGGACCTCCCAGACAGCTGCTGATTCAGCCTAAGCGCAGAACATGACTATTCCTCCCCCCCTCCCCACCCCCGGGGAGGACCATAGCTTCCCAGGGCCAAGAAGGTAATTATAGGCTGTGTCCCAAAGCCTCCTGTCAGCTGAAGGCAGTAGGGAAAACAAGAAGTCACAGAGTCCACACAGGACCTGAGGAGACAGAGAGGCGACGGTGCCAGTCAGAGCTGGACAGTGAGGGGAACCACAGCACGGGTGGCTGAGTGCGCTACAGACAGTCCCAGGACTCGGTGGGGGGGAATGGGGGACAGTAGACATCTCTGGGCTGGGTGGAGGCGGCAAGGGCATCCCTTCTCCCAGGTGCTGAGGGGAGGGGGCCCCTGGGGCTTATCAGGCAGCTTTCCTGGCTGGGGCGCTGGCAGAGGAGCTCTTGCCCTTGAGGTCTTGGGAGTCCTTGAGGTCTCCCCCGCGTGCTCCCTTGGCCCTGGTCTGCCCGGCCCAAGCGCTGCCAGAGCTGCCCACCACGCTGCCGGCCCCGGCGTCGGCACTGGCCGAAGAGTTGGGGTGGTAGTAGCTGCTTCCCCTGCTGCTGATGATGGCTGAGGAGGCGGGGCCAAGAGCAGAGAGGAAGGGCAGCAAGGGTCAGTCAGAAAAGGAACCATCCCCCCTTGTCCCCAGCAACCCTCAGCAGTCAGGGAATACCACCAAGATGAATGAGCGCCGTGATGTGCCGGGCTCTGAGTAAGGTGGGGACCACATGACACAGACGTGATCTCTGCCCTCCTGGAGTTTCCTGGACCATTTGGCCCCCAAATGCACATTTTCAACCCTCTCTCTCTCTCTCTCTCTCTCTCTTGATGACAATACCCCGGGGAGAGACACGGAGGAAATGGGGTGGGCATGACTTCAGCACTGTTGTCATGGGACAAAGGGAAGTAGGTTTTCTTTGAAGACAGAGAAGTTTCAAAAGACAGTAACAGAAAGTCCCAGATTGGGGGAGACCATGAGTGGAGGGGGCATCGCCCTACCCTGGGGTCCCCGACTTTCCCATCCAGCCAGAATCCCCACCCGACCCATCTCTCAGGGATACTTACAGATGCTCACGGAGGATGGGTTTTCACCAGACATCCTGTAAGACAGAAAGTTAGAGAAGGATAAAACCTCAGCGAGTGTCTACCCTTAGCTAAACCTTGATGGGCACCTGCTTTACCATGTATATTATTTTAATTCATCCTTAAAACACTGTGTGAGATGGAGATTATAATCCCATTTTACAGGTGAGGAAATAGAGATGCAGAGACGCTAAATGATCTGCCAGGACCACAGCTTATATGTGCCAAAGCCAGTGAGGAAATCTGGTCTGTCTGATCTTACTTGTTCTTCTGCCTGTTTCGGGTTTGAGCTCCCCTCGCAGGGAGCAGCAGCTGAGCTCCCCAGTCAAACCACCACCCTGTGCTCATCTCTTTCATCTTCCACTTCCCAAATGTCCCCAGCCCAGCAGAGAGCCACCCACAGCCCCTTCTCCCTAGCATTCCCCTCCACCCCGCACCTGCACTCCTCGCCCTCCAGCAGCTTGCGGTAGGTGGCGATCTCCACGTCCAGGGCCAGCTTCGTGCTCATGAGCTCCTGGTACTCGCGCAGCATCCGGGCCAGCTCATCCTTGGCCTGGTGCAGGGCTGCCTCCAGTTCGTCCAGCTTGGCCCGGGCGTCCTTCAGGGCACAGTCGCCCCGCTGCTCGGCATCAGTGATGGCCGTCTCCAGGTTGGCACACTGAAAGCCAAAGAACAGGGAGATCATCAGAATGCAAAATAGTTTTTAGATCTTCTGGGTTAGGTAGCACAACCCCCTCACTTCCCAGATGAGGCCCGAGGTGACAGCGAGTAAGGCTGCAGAGGCAGAGCTAGAGCTAGGCCTCCTCTATTTTCTGTTGCAGATGGATATTCTGTGAGAAGCTGCTGAAGCAGTTGCATTTCATGAATATAGGAAGAAACTCGTGATGTTTGCAAAGTTGTCTAGTCCCTGCGGTTGGAGGCCACCAATGGCTCCAGGTTGAAAGTACAGGAGAATCATGCTGAGACCCCAGCCAGGACGCCTCTAGGGATTGGACAGCATGCCAAGGCACCACTCTTGTCAGATTCCTGTCTGCAGGACAGCTCCCAGTGGGGACCCTTGCTACCTATAAGCACCAAGGGTGAGTGTTTCTGGAACACTCCAGCACTCTGCAGGGAGGGTCTGGCTAAATGCACCCTTTCTCAGCTTGAATAGGGCGTGGAGGTTGTAGGGACTCAGGGAGGAGAGTGGGCACTGCTCTTTCATGTTGGTGTTCTATCACTAGTAGAGTTGACTTGGTTCTTTGGGGAGGACACAGGAAGAATTCACCACCCCCTTAATATCATCTCCCCACTGACATGGTGTTTAAGCTCTGCTGCTTTCAGGGAAGACAGGATTCCCTAGCTGAAGTGGACATGGTACCGTGGTACAGGGCAGGGACACCCAGGAGGGCTTCATCTGCTGCTGTCCTCCCTTGGTCACCAGGACAATGCCCCCACCCTGAGGGCAAGAACTTAATGTGGCCATGGAGGGGCCCGGGACGCATTCCCCATGCACCCCCCTGCCACGTGTTTTGCGTGTCCAGTGGGAGGAGGAGGCATGGGACCTGCTGTCAGAGGGCACATCTGAAGGGGATGTAGAGCAGGTTTGTTGCACACAGAAAAGGTCTGAGAAAGAGGGGGAAAGAAGGAGGAAAACTGATTTCCATCCTGACTGTTGATAACCAGCTGGAGACCTTGGGCAAGTCACTTCCCTCTCCTTATCTGCCCATCTTCTTTATCTGCAAACTGGGAGTCGGATGAAGTAAGCTCAAGGCACTTCCCAGCTCTTAGCAGAGTGTCAGCTCCGACCACGGGTACAGAGGCAGGTGGGAAAGAGGGACAGTGGATGGCTGAGGGGCTCCCAAACCCAGACTGGGAGATATGCTTTTTACTAAAGGGTGGGCTCCAGTTTCTCCATCACAGAGGATGAAATTGAACTTCACAAAGAACTTGACATTCTTTGTGAGGTTGCTGCCCACCTGCTTTTTTACATTTGCAATCTCACACCGGATCCTCTGGATAAGCCGGTTCAGCTCTGACATCTCGTTCTTGGTGTGTTTGAGGTCATCACCATGCCGGCCTGCTGTCAGCTGCAGCTCTTGGATCTGGTTTCCAGAGATAGAAAGTTGGTTATGAGACAGGACTGCACCCCCCTGCCCCCGATTCGAAGTAGAGGAAGGGTCCTGAGCAAACAATTCCATGGTTGGGGCCAGCCAGGGGAGATGGCTCCAGAACAGGACGTGTTGGAGCCGGGGCCTGGGCATCCTTCCAGCTATGTGGTGGTGGTTCCGACCAAGAAGTCCACCCACATCTCTAAGCAGAAACTGTGTGTTGGACCCATCCTTTCTCATTGCCCTGCCTGTAATCTTTCCTGAGCTGCATGAAAGAAAGGTGCAGGTCACATTTATTAAGCACTTCTGAAATGTAGGAAGAGCTCTCCACTCATTAAACACCTCTTTACAGAGGCCTCTGTTAAAGGCCAGATTCTGCTCCAGGTGCTAAGGATGCAGCAGTGAACAGGATCGGTGAGGTTCCTTCCCTCACGGGACATACATTCTCCCACAGCCCTTTCTCAGTGACAAGTGGAGGGCCAGGAGGGGCATACTGAAGGCAATATGTACCCTTGGGGTGGTGGGATTGTTGGCTCAGGGCTTGTAGCTCATATCTTCCCCTCTTCCCTTGCCCAGTCCTCCAGAGAAGAGGGGATGATGTATCCAAGGACAGGGGATGCGGAACCTGTGATCTTTGCTGTTGATGGGATTTAACAACATGAGGAGTGCCAGAGCAGGGCAGGTGTGAAGCCCTGAAGAGCACGCAGGTAAAGGGTCTTCTCTAAGCATAACTCCCATTACCCAGAATCCACCTAGACTTCCACTTCCTACTCTTGGAAGTCCAGAAAAGAGCTCATGGCTTCCTCTTCACTCCCTGTCCCACCCTGGGTCTCCCATAACTACTCTCCACCATATTTGTTATTCTCTCTCCTTCTGCCCCATGATGACATGACCTAATCCCTGGAAACACATTTGTTCTACAGCAGAAACACCTCTCTTCTTTATTCCATCAGAAGATTGCCTGTCCCTCTCTGTTGAATATGCCCATCCAGTTATCTTTGATAATAGTCTCTACTGAGAATTCTTTTTGAATAGAATATCGTTAAAGCATTGGTTATAACCATTCTTTCATTCAGCACATCTACAAAGGTAGCTCTTTCATTCACTGGTGGAGGTGTCCCTTCCCAGGAAAGGAGAGGCTAGTGGAAGACAGAGATCCCCTTGGTGCCCACCTTGCTCTGGTATAGGGCCTCCGCTTCGGCCTTGCTCTTCAGGGCAATCTCATACTGAGCTCGGACCTTGGCAATGATGCTGTCCAGGTCCAGGTCCCGGTTGTTGTCCATGGACAGGATGACAGAGGTTTCACTGGCATGAGTCTGAATCTGGGCTATCTCCTGAGTTGAGAGGTGAGGACAGAGTCAGGGTCCCCTAGCCTCCCTTTGTTGCCTATTCGTCTTCTGGGCTGAAGTGGTGGGAAAAAGTGCCTGCTCTAGGTCTGAATGTTGGAGCCTAGGGAGAAGGCTCACAGCAGCAGGATGCACCCCTCATGGGCAGTGGGCAGTGGAGACATTTCCTATAATTCACAGAGTCAAGAACCTGTGCTTGAGTAGGACCTCATGGGGTCATTTTTTTCTGCCTGAGTGCAAGATCACTATCATAGCCCAGGTGGGATTGTCTCTTTTGTATATGGCTTCTGGGGACCAAGATCCTACACTTCCATGGCCTCCCAGTGCAGAGTTTTGCACCTTTCTATCAAAACATCTTTAATTCTGTTTATCCTAAATCCCTCTTATTGACATCTCCCCAGAAGAGCCAGGTGAGGCCGTCACTTGGCTGGGGTGGGAGAAAGACAGGAGCATCCTCACCGCATCATACAAACACTTGAGGAACTTGACGTCTTTGTCCAGAGAATCTACTTTGGCCTGGAGCTCCACCTTCACTGTGTAGGCTGCATCTGCATCCTGCCAAAGGCACCCAGAACATTCAGTCAATACAACCTTCATCTCATGAGTTTTCCCTGTCCCTGCTCCCAGAGCCATCTGATTTCCTATTGTTTGCCTGCAAAGGGAAGCATATAGATGAATAAAACTTTTTCTCATACTCAATGACTCTTTGAAAATAGAGAAAGAGGAATATTGCTCTGTTACACTGGAGAAAACAAAGCCCAGAGAGGCAGAATGAGTTTCCCCAAGTCACATAGGAGGGCCAAGCTGGACCAGAGTTTCTCTTTTCCCAGACCAGAATTCTCTCCTGTCTGTCTCTGTCCTTTGCCTGGCTGTGTATCCCGCCTCTTTAGCTTGCTAGAGGCCAGAACAATGACTCCATCCCCACTCAGGCATCAGCCCCTCCCCAGAAGGCCTGGGCTGGAGTCCTGAGCAGAGCTGGTTGGGATGGGGATGCAAAAGAGAGCAAAGGCTCTTCACTTCCTTACCTTCTTGAGCACCACAAAATCGTTCTCAGCTGCTGTGCGCCGACTAATCTCCACCTCATACCTGTGGGCAAAAAGAGAAGATAGCAGGGGCCTCAGTCCCCTGGGCCAAGAACCTCCTGTTCTCACTGGTGGGCAAGTGCTCAGGATGCAGAGTCCCTGCCGGATCTCCTAGAGGTGAGCGCTGCACAGGCTGGGAGTGGCAGGACTATGTCCCTGAGTTATCTCATTAATATTCCACTCGCTGGATGCTAGGAAAATATCCAAGTGCCTATTAGTTTCCCCAAACTGGCCATTGAACAAGTCACTGGATCAATGAGCATGGAACTCCTTCCTATCAACCAGGTAGGAAGTTCTCATCAAACAGGGCAGGCTGTTCCCCCATAACCAAGGGAGGGGTGTGAGCCCCTGGCCCTGGTGCTTGCTCTCTCCCCTCCTAAAAAGTGGCACAGAGATTGGGTTTGCCCAGGAGCCTCTGGGAACATGACCCATGACCTTGGTGGGACCTGCTCCCCTCTTCTTGTAGTCCTCCACAACGTCTCGCACCATCCTCAGTTCCAAGTCCAGCCGTATACTGTCCCTGGACTGCCTGGCCACCCAGAGAGGGCCCTCATCTTGCCTGGCTAGGGGAACTCAGGATGGGCCATTCTTACCTGAGCTCAGTGCCCCTGAGGCCAGAGGCAAGTGTCCCATGGCTTGCTGGGAAAGCCTAGCTCTGGCAGGCCAGTCAGCCTATAGGTGTTGTGTCCTGCTCACCTTCTCTTGTAGTCCTCCACTGCGTCCCGCACGCTCCTCAGCTCCGAGTCCAGCTGCACCCTGTCCCCGGACAGCATCTCCAGCTGCTTCCGCAGGTTGCTGATGTAGCCCTCGAGGATGGGCTCCAGGTTCTTCCTGCAGTTGTTCAGGTCCAGCTGCTGCAGCAGCTCCCACTTGGTCTCCAACACCTGGTTCTGCTGCTCCAGGAACCGTACCTGGGACCACAATGGAAGTGATCATGTCCATGGACATAGACTATTGACTCTCAGGTTATATAGATTTTTCTAAAGTCATTAGGCTCAGATGTTGACTCTCCACTCATGGAATTCCATGCAAACTAGACCCTTTGCAAGTGCTCATCCCATAGCTTTCTAGACAAAACCAATCCCTGAAAACTCACGGAAGAAGGAAATGCCATAACTTTCTTTCATTGCCGGACTCAGCACCCAGGAGATGCTCCTCCTGATGACTCAGGTAAGTGTTTCTTCTATACCGTGAGCCCTCCCTTCCCAATGGTGTTGATTCTACCAGCTCTTCATCTTCTTTAAAGGGCTGGAGATTCGTCCAGCTGTCCTCCAGAAACCCAGAACTTCTTTCTCAAGGTGGGGCTACCCTTTACTCAATTTTCCACCCATCTCTGCAAAATCCCCCAAGGAAGCAACACATTCATTTATTCCTTTGTGCTACCCAGCTTACAGGACGTTATGATGGGGGAGTCCTTCCTGAGGCCCAGTTGCCACCTTTCCATCCACAGTGCCCTGTCCACTCCCCGGCAGCAGGGAATTGCTCACATCTCACTGAACTGTCTCATCCTCCTCCCATGAAACCCACCTTATCAATGAAGGAGGCAAACTTGTCATTCAGAGCCTTGATCTGCTCCCGCTCCTGGATGCGCACTCTCTGGATCTCTGGGTCCAGCTCCATGTTGAGGGGGGCCAGGAGACTCTTGTTGATGGTGACCCGGTAGATGCCCCCGGGTGGGCACATGGATTGGCACACAGGCCCTGAGGCCACACTGCCAAACATGCTGCCAGCAAAGCCAGTGGCTCTCCCCCCTCCATACCCAGAGCCAGTCCCAAAATTATAACCTCCAGTCCGAACACCACCAGCAGCCATGTTGAGGGAAATACACCGATTCCCTCCAAGACTGTAGAGGCTCCGACTGCCAAAGCCAGCCCCAGGTCCTTTGCCAACTGCACGGTAAGAAGCTGCACTGCCCAGAGCCTGCCTCAGCACCACTGCTGAGTGCCCACTGAAGCCACCCTTGTCACCACCAGGCTTGATGTTCAGTTGCCGATTCATGCTGGGAAAGATGGAGTTAACAGAGTTAGAGAAAGCAGTCAGCAACGGATAGAGAACACTCTGATGAGGCGCCCAGAGTGCTGCCTCCTTTTATCCTGTCGAGCCCAGGACACCGGAAAAGGGCGTCTCTCCACTATCTCCTTTCTTTGTGCTGAAGGGCCAGGAGCCATGGGTAATTTGTAGAACAGAGATCTCCAAGCTCTTTGCGGCAACAAAGCGTTTCTGATAGCCAGCAGAATATGCTGCCCTTGCAGACTGGATTGGTCTAATCGGGCATTTATCTGTGCTCTTAATTAGGGACCTGGAGATTTATCCCCTTCTGAGATCTCCTAGCTTTCGTTTTTTCAGGGCTGCCTCCTTCTTGCTTATCTATGAGCAAGGAGCAGGGGCAAATGTCTGGCTTTATCCAGAAAGGGCTCATCCAAAAACCCAAGGTTTCCTCCCAAGAGAATCCATCTCCTAGTATCTGGTCTTGTTGAGGAGCCAAAGTGTTCATGCCAGAGAAGAGGAGACTCAGAAAGAGCGTGAGGGGTGTCTTCAAAGATCTAGATCCAAGCAGAATTTCCAGGCATCACTCTTTGGGTCGCTAAGAACCCCAGCTGTCCAGTGGTGGAAAACACCCCAGGAAGATAGTGGAAATGACCCCACAGAGTCTGCATGGTCCTCAGCAGGGGTATTGTCTGGGGCTTTCCGTGGGCGAGGACTGGGTAGTGGTGACCTTAAGGTTGCCTTTTCAACAGTGAGAACCTTTTCAGGCAGTGGGCAGTTCCTGCAGCCACATTTTTGCTCCCAAAGTTGTCCGCCCCATCCTAGGAGCTCAGACATTAGCTCTTCTCTGGGAGAATGTTTCCCCAACCCTTGGGCTCCCTGTGGAAACATTCCATGCCCAGGGACCAAGAAACAGAAGTCCCTGAGTTCCACTCATTGGTTCGGGGTGAGCTGTTCTGCCAGTTTCCAGATCACTTCAGGAAGTCACTCAAGTTGGGGACAGAAGAGAGCAACCTTTTATTAGCTCAGGTAGTCCTGGCAGGGTGAAATGTTACAAAATAACTTCAAAAACAGGCATCTGGTAGCTACCCTAATGCAGGACATTGACCACTTCCTTTAAGTAAACTGAGCAGCCTCAACCCATTTGGATCAGCTACAGAGTGGTAGACCAGTGCTCCCACTGCAGGGGAGGAGGGTGGAGATGGTGAGCTGGCCAGCAGGATGGAGCCAGGAATGCTCCTCAGAGGGTCTTCCCTTCACATGGTGTTCTTCTCGCATCCCAGAAGGCAGCAGTGGGAGCTCCTTCTCTAGGAACCCCGTCTCCCCACCTTCCTGGCGGGGCCAGCCTCAAAGCATGGGAGGGCATAATTTAAATGGTTTCTTGTGGTTTTCTAAGCCAGACTGCAAGTGCTGGTGTGTGCATATCAACAAACGGTGTAAGTCCCTCGACCAACATATGGCCCCAGCCCCCAAGGAGGCTGAGGACCAATGAGAGGAATCTACATAAAGAACTGAATCTGGGGCCCATGCTCCAGACTGACAGAAGAGCGTTGTGAAAGAAGGATTTGGAGGTATGATGGGGAAAGCAGGCTAATTTTGATTGGGGGTTTTTAGGAACGTCCAGAAGGCCGAGCTTGTACCCCCTCCCCACCCCAGCACTCATGGCAAGGGCTGCTTCGGAGCAGCTGCTCCCAGGCAGTGGGGACTGACGTACTACTTGTAATAACAGCGATGGTGGCAGCGACAGTACCCACCGTAGTGACCGTGAAAGTAATAACAAAAAGGGTTCACATCCGTTGTTCACATTGCATGTGCCAGGCATCGTGCTGAGGACTACAAGGATTTCTATTTCAACCCTGATGCTACTAACTTCACTTGACAGGTGAAGAACTGGAGACTTAGAGATGTTAAAGAACTTGCCCAAGGTCACTCAGCCAGTTCATCAGAGCTGGGACTGGAATTTGAGGGTGTCTGGTCTCAAGGTCATGTTCCTAAACAGCATGTTGTGTGATAGGATGACAGCTAGAGTGAAAACACGGGGCTTTCCGTGCTGGGGGCTGGGGATTAAGGGGGGCAGTGATGGTGATGATGGTGATGGTGGTGTCATGGTGATGGTGGTGTTGTGGTGGTAACTGTGACACAGAAGGAAGAGGATCAGGCAGAGGGGGATTTCCGGACAAGTGTCATCATGGTGGCCACGCACAGGTGCCCCTCCTAGCTGACGCTAGAGGACGTAACTGCAGGGCATTGTCTCTGCCTACCCCGTGGTGTCTCCAGCAGTCCCAACCTTCGCTGTGTTGGCTACCTTCTAATCAGTCACCACACTCCACACCCCAGTCTTTGGGTTCGTTGGACTAATGGGTGTCCCAAGGCCTGAAGAGATCAGTCATTCAATAGCTATAAAATTGAGCGCCTACTGTGTGTACTGCTCTATGCTGGACAGTGAGAGAGAAACATCTAAGACACTCTCCTCCCTTAAGAAATTGAAATTGGAGTGGAGACAAAATATAAGCGTGTGAAAGTTGTTTTGTTGTTGTTCTTATTGTAGGTTTCACTCCACATGCTTGCACTGGATCGAGTGACTCAGACAAGCAGTTACTGGAATTCTGATTTTAAAAAATCAGAATAAAATACATGGGAATTTCTGGGGTGGGGTGAGGAACTGGGAGGCAGGCTGGGCTGCACAGGGGCATGAGAGAAAGATGGTGGAGGAGGTTGAGACACCTCCTCCCTGCAGACAGTGCAGAATCATGTGAGGGTAAAGAGGAGAAGAAACTTCACATTTTAGGTTAATGAACAGGTTCTGTGTTGCATGAGATCAGGTCAAGGAGACAGGTATCCCAGGGAGGCCCAAGGGAGCTGAGCCTGTGAGCACCACAATCTCCTGCCATCTTGGCTAAGGATGCTCCTGGAGGGTAAGAGCATCACTCTGCAGGGCACACCACACTGGTGGTAAATTCAGAGCAGGGTCTTGAATAATCCCAAATGGACATAACCAAAGTCATGTGTGTTTGGTTTGAGAATGGATACCGAAGGCCATTTTTCTCTAGTCTATTGGCCTTTTGACTACCCCTCAACACAGTCCAGGGAGGCAGCATTCTGTAGATAAAGATCATTAATAGAGAGAAGAAGATACCTGAAGGATCCTTGAGCTAACTTTGGGGTGACAAGACTTGGGGACAAACCACAGCACCTTAGAAATGGGAAGGACTTGAAACTGAATTCTCTGATTTCCCTTTGAAAGTGAGCTCAGTGCATAAACCTAATACTCTCAGCCTGTCTGAACCAGTTTGAAAGGAGGCTGTTCTTCCACCCTCATCCACATTCAGCTAGCTCAAACAATAGAGTTCATCTGCTTTTCTCCCATGCTCCCCACACCCGCTCCCGACATCCTTCCCCTCCCTGACATGAAATGCTCTGCATCCTAGAGCATCAAGTCCGACAGCAGATGGGACATGCACCTGTGAGGTGGGGCACAGCCCGCTGTGGCAATCTGGGGCTCTAGACGCAGGACTGGAGGCAGAGGGGCAGGTGCTGTGGAAGGAGTGAGGCAGAAAGTTCTGTGTTAGTGAGAAGGGGCCCAGAACATGAGGCAGAGCACCACAGACAGGATGATTGGGAGTAGCTCAAGACCATTTTGTAGGGGGATCAACTATCCTGTTTGCCTGGGACTGGGAGGTTTCCCTTAAGTTCTACCACCTGGACAGCTCTGCAACACCTGGACAGTGGACCATGCGAACATCCTCCATATCACACTGTACAGAGTAGCAAGTTCTCTGGTAGTTTGTAGGGGTTACTGAAGTGACATCTCCCCCAGTCTGTAAAACTTCAATACCCAAGCAATGCTCTGGTCTCTCTCTATCTCTGCTAGACCCCTCCCCAGCCCACCTCCACACACGTGTTAGTATGAATTCCCCCAGATTAGTAAGGGAACAGGGAGCTGGATGGCATCAGTTTAAATTCTATTCCACACTCACTTATTAAATGCTTGCTCTGTTACAAGGTGCTGTGCGGAGTGAAATCCCAGACAGACCATCACCATGGTCAAACTCCTATTTCTTGGTGCCACATTAGTATAGAAGACATTGGGTAGTAAGCTTCTATTCACCGAAACTTAACAGAGGATGTTTAATGACCTGAAACCTGGTGGTGGTTCGCTTACCACTGCTAGTCTCATAGAACTTTCTATAGGCCCTCCTCGGTATCTCTCCACAAACACCCCTCTCTGAGTCAAGGGTCTTCCCTGCGTCCACTCCTCTAGCATCTAGCATCTGCAGCTCAGCAATGGCATGACTCAGCCTTCCTTCTTCAAGAGGAAAGCATCAGAGCGGTTTAACCTTCCAGGCACCCCTTCCTCTGGGCAGATGCAGCCCCTCACTTGGGTGCACAGCTGGATTCCAACCCCATTTGCCCCCTCACCAGGCCCTAGTGCTGGGCACAACCCTCACGGCCCTCAAGACAGCAAGGGGTGGCTTGCCTGAATCTCAAGGATGGGCTCATGTTTTATAGGTGAGTTGGAGCCTGTGGCCAGAAGTCCCCCTCCTTCCAAGGGGAGGGTCATCGGCGTGTCCTGGCTCCCCTGTGAGTTCTCCCTTGCTCCTCCAGGGCTGGCTAAACTTTGTCTATCTTCCAGTGACCTGGGTCTCTTCCTCTCTGAGCCCCTGGGGGAAGGGGGTGGTATCTCAGCTCCCACCTCTGTCCACTCTGGGCTCTGTTCCCTGGGAACTCTGTCCTGCCCTACTTCCCTCTGACTTAGGGACCTGAAGACTGGTGTCCAATGTTCGCAGCCTGAGGATCCTTTTGCCTTCAGTACATCCCGGAGCCGTGTCTCACTGAACTCCTCCACTCTTGTCGCTTTCTTTCTCCCTGTGCTCTGGCCCCTAAGGCTTCGGTAGCTGGACAGACCCCTAGCCCTTTAGTGTAGATCAAGTACTCCGTAGCTTGTTTCCCCTCTTTTTAGAAAGGAAAGCTCTCTGAACTCTCGACAGCTCCACCCCACCACCTACCTAGTCATCCCAAGGAACTTTCCTCTCGGCGCCAGTGCACAGAGGTATGTGCAGACAAGTGCAGTCTTGCTCTGGGAAGGACACATTTTCTTCCATCTGCTTGTTTCAAAATACCACCAGGCCCCCATTCCTGTACTACTTCCATCTCCTTACCTCAGACCCCTCCACCCCAGCCCCTTCTGGAAGAAGTTTGGAAAGTATTTCCTGGCCCCCCTTATTGCCTGATTCTCTCTTTTTTTTTTTTTTTTGAAAGACAATGGAGAGGCCGGGGGCGGGGAAGTGAAATGCCTTAATCTTTTAATCATGACTGTGAAGCTGGGTGCTTGATGTGCCTCTTCCTTTGCCCATTTCCAAAGCAAACAAGCCGGGCTGTGTGGTGGGCTGTAATTAAGCCAGTCATCACTAATGACACGCTCTCTATCTCCCATCGGAGCACGGTGCAGCCCTGTCCAAACGGGGAAGAGGGGAGCCCATCTCCACCCCCATCAGGAGTGGTGGGCTGGGCCTGGGGGCAGCACCTGCCTCAGGTGTGGGGGGGATGGCCATCCCCCTTCCCTGTGTCCACATCATAGCTGAGCCTGCAGGGTCCTGGGGAAGGGAGTTGGGAAAGGGACAGGAGAAGGGGAGAAGAATCCAGGCAGGACCAAAGCACTAAGGGGCCTGGGTGACCACAGGCAAGGTAGGAGGTGGGAGGAAAAGTGTAAAAGTGGGATGTTCAGAAAGAAATACAAGAAATAAGAAGTGGGTGTTTTAGGAAAAGGAAGCTGGAAAAGATTGGGTCAGTAGAGAGGAATGGGTGGGTCCTGAGGGCAGGGGGCCAAGGCATAGACAGTGTGCAGGAAGAGGCTGCAGGCAGGGGCTTGAACTGAGCCCTGCACTGTTCCAGGAAAGGCACTTCCATCCAGCCCCAGCCTGAGTGGAAGGGGCAAGTTACCTGCTGGCTACCGTGCCCTTGGGCCCTAAGCCCCGCCCTCCAAGACGCCAGCCTGCCAGGGACATAGAGGCTCAGGCAGGTGGGGCTTAGGTGATGCCCAGCGTTAGCACCTGAGGTTGGGGTCCGGACTCTAGTCACAGCTGACACCCAAGTGGAGCCCCTTTGTAAGATGCTGTCAACCCTCCCTTCTAGAGCAGGAGGTCTGGAGACCAAGTCCCCATCTCTCCAGGGTCACGGGCCCCCATGAGGCACGTGAGACTTTATGGCCAGGCTACTAGGTATGACACGCAGCTGTGGGTTCACAAGGCTGGTTGTGAAATGAGCCTGCAGATCAGAGAGTGGGGGACAGTGGCACACACTGTCTGGATGTGGACCCAAGCAGTCTGGATGTGGAAGCCAGTAAACACAGGAGATTGGGGCACACTGGCCCCCAATTCGGGAAAAGGAACAGCTGGGCAGTATGGATTGAGTTGGGGCTGCACGTCGTAACCGAGGCCAAGGAGAGAGTTGAGCGGGACCAGCAGCCATGGGAGAGAGAACCTTCTAGAAATGGATGTGGGCTGGGAGGGCCAAGGGGAATGAGATGGGGAAGGACTGCTGGCCTGGGATTGGAATCCAGCGGGAAGCTAGCCTGGCAGCCGCGCCTCAGGTGTAAACATGAAGTGCTCACTCACTGGGGGCTTGCTTGGTACATTTTGACTCACTTCATCCTCACACCAATTCTGCGAGGTAAATACTCTTATTTTTCCCACTCTATGAATGAGAAAACAAAGGAGCAGGAAAACTGAGTTGCGCAGGTCACAGTGATAAGTAGCAAAAGAAACAAATTCTCAACTGGCCAACTGCAAATTTTGTCCTTACACACAGGGTGACTTCCTGCAGGAAAGTCCCCTCTAGCCCAGATCCACTGTGCTACGGTTTAGGTCATGAGTTGGGAGCAGCTTTAATCTGGAACTTGATGCTGTGTCTGGAGTTTCAGCAAGAAGGATTTAGACCCCCTGAAGGCCCTCCTGGAGATGGATGGATGAGTTGGAAGCAAGAAGGAAGGATTCCAGCAATAAGCCTCTAAGAAGGACCACAGCTACGCAGGGGTGTGGTGTGGATGCACACCAGGGGGCAGGGAGGGGCAAGGCCATGGAAAGTGGTTTACAGGAGAGGAGAGGCTCTCATTGTCTCTGGTGGTTCTGACAGCATTTGCCAAATATGAATGTAAGAACTGAAGGAGGGCACATAAGCAAAGTGATTGTCCTACGAGCAGTTGTCATCCCGAAGGTGGCAGAAGTGGGGGAGGCACTGGAAGAAAGATGGGAGACAGCCAGCAAAGGGCAGCTGAAATTTCAGAGCCACTGCCAAATGTGATGTAAAAGGTCTTTAAGATGCTCCCTGTCTCTAACAATCCATGCCTTTTTCACCTCCCCCTGGAAGCCTTCCCAGATTGTTTGTGCTTAGCTCAGATCCCTTCTTTCCTCTGTTCCCCCTTGGCTGTGCCTTCCCAGTGCCTTCATGCCTGTATCATCTACCGAGACAGAGAGAGAGAGATCTCAGAGGGGACCCTCTTGTAGTAGGCAGAGGTTTGCACACAGTGCAGGTGGGGTTTGGGAGGGTATTGCTGACGGATGGGGGTCTCAGTCCCAGGACCTCCGGATCAGCACCAAGGTTCTCCAGTGCCCATTAAGGAAGAGCTGTCTGAAAGACCCAAGTTCTCTGAGTAGAGGTGAGGAGGTTCAGGCAGTGGCAGCCCCCGTATCCCCCACCCCCTGTGAGAGGAGAGGTCAGAGAGGAGAGGGAGGGGACAGAAGCCAGGGCCTGGGCAACACAGCAGCTGAAGCCGGCCTGGGCATGCTAGGGAGAGAAACGGCATCTCCTCCAGCTGGCAGCCCTGCGGTGGGCACAGAGCCTGTCCAAGATCATCCCAAACCCTCTGCACTGCAGGGAAGTCTTTCCTCCAGGGCCACGGGGAGGGGAGGTGCAGTACCTCGGGCTGATGGCAGAGGGCAGTGTGTGCACAAGCTACACGAGCGCGGAGTTCTTTCTCCTGCTTAGAAGTTAGCAATTGGTGACTGCATGGGAATGGGTTTCTGTGAGAAGACCCAGTGCCCTCCTTCCTGCACTCAGCCCCTCCCAGCCAGGTCCCTGGGCACAGTCCTGTTGTGGATCGATGGGTCCTGAACCAATGCACAGCCAGCAAAGAAGGCCCCTGAACAGAAGTTAATAATAATTATTATAATAACAACTAATATCAGGCGCCTGGGTGGCTCAGTCGTTAAGCATCTGCCTTTGGCTCAGATCATGATCCCCGGGTCCTGGGATCGAGTCCCACATCGGGCTCCCTGCTTGGCAGGAAGCCTGCTTCTCCCTCTCCCACTCCCCCTGCTTGTGCTCCTGCTCTCACTATCTCTCTCTCTGTCAAATAAACAAATAAAATCTTAAAAAAATAAAAATAAAAAAATAATAACAACTAATATCTATTTGCTATAAACTGTACTCCCATTGTCCCTTTCCATATTCTCAACACTCCTCTACAATGAGAACCTTGTCAGTAATGAGGTGTCCTGTCTGGAAGTATGGGCTCTGCGATTGGACTGATGTTCAGCTCCCAACCCTGACATTTACTGGGTGACGTCAGGTGGTTTATTTTACCCCTCTGAGCCTCAATATTCTCATTAGTGAGATGTGCATTATTATAATTGCACCTATAACAATAATAACCATCAGATTGCTGGAAGAACTGAGTTGCCAGGCATAAAGTGCTCAGAAGAGTCGGTGGCCTAGAACAGTGCGTGAGCCAGCTTGTATCAATCCTATTTTGCAAGGGCAGGATCTTGCACTAGGCCACAACTAGCCATTAGAAGAGCCAGGATTGGAGGCCAAGCATATGACACTCAGCCAGTATGCTAGCAGGCGGGCCATTTGCCTGAGACAGTCCTGGCTTATGCCTGTCATCTGAGGGTCCAGTTTAGCATGTGTCCAGAACCAGTGTTCCAGTTTATATACACGGCATATACATGGATGTATATAAAACTCAAATTTATTAACACAAATGTGTTTCATCACTCACAAGCCAAGTCATCAGAACACATGTATATACCCCTAGCTCCTTCTTCCCAGCCAAGGTGGGCTAGACTAAGCCATGCATTCTTGCAGCAAATGTATATTGAGTGCTGTGAGCCAGACTGGGGATCCGGGACAAGGGGCTGGGAGGGAGTGAGACGAGGGGACAGACGTGTGCCGCTACCTGGACACCAGGAAAATGAAGCTCCAATTGCAACGCAGATTTGGGACTGGTGCCGCGGGTGTGTGGGGCTGTGAACTTGAGCAGGGCGCTGAACTATCCGGGCCTCTGCTTGCTGGCCTATAAAGTGAGGGGACGGGGAGAACTGTCAGGCCACCAGCTCTAATGTTTCCTTTCATTTAATGCTCAGTGACTTTGCTTGGGTCCACCTGGAGGGACCAGAGAAAGCATGAGCAGGGGAGGTGGCCTTTCAGCCGGGCCACAAAGGATGAGCCGGCTTGCAGTAAATGGGGCCTAGGCACCTGCAAGTGAAAAATCCTATTTGCAAAGGTCCTTGGGCGTGAAAAGTCCTGGCCTGCTGGAAGAAAGACTGGAGGATGAGGCTTGGGATGCCCCGGGAAGAGAAAGTGTCACGGGCACCTTGAATGCCCCCCTCGAATGAGGCTCATCCTTGGAAGGGTCTCGCCCTTGACGATTCTCCTCTTCAGCACCTTGCTCAAGCCGACTGTGGGAATGGATTCTGAGAGCACAAACACCCTTGCGAAAACCCATGCGCACCTCAGAGAGCACCCTTCTTCCCGTAATTTCTCTTCAGAGCAGGAATCGCCGCTTGACCACGGGTTATGGATTATCGTCGTTAGTTGCTTATTTTCCCTCTGCCCACGGACTGTACATTCTATGAGAACAACCCCTGTGCCTGTTCATTTACTCCGCTATTCCTAGTGCCTGGATTGGGTCGGGCCACGGCTACTACACACACGGCAGACTCGGACGCATCCAGAAGCAGATATGCATGCAAGCCTCGGACTTTGGGGTGGAAAAGAACTGGCTGGAAGAAGAAAGCAGGGCCTCTGTGGGGGAGGAGGTTTAAGTGGGTTGGCAGGAGAGCGAGGAGGGTAAGGAAAAAGAGGGACTGACTGCTCTGGAAATAAGAGGCACTTAGTGTGGGGCCATGGGCACTTCTGGGAAGCAAAGGGGGAAGACACCCCGAAGCTCCCATGCCTGCCCATCCCGGTGTGCCCGGGCTCCTTGCTCACTGCAACGTGATAATGCCCACCTCGCACTGTGTGGACTGGTGGCCCAGTGCCCGGGAAGCCCCGAGCCTGCCCAGAAGCATGTCAGTAACAAATCTCAACTGTCCCTACCGGGCCAGAACCGGACAGCAGAGACTCCTGCCCAGCCAGAGACCCAGAGGGAAGCAAGAATTAGACGGAGAAAAGTTAGAGGGGCACTGTGGATGCCGACATCCCGGGCAAGACATTCGACACTGAGAATCCCATGGCACTGAGCGTTTATTGCAGGAGAAGCAGAGAACTGGACATGACCCAAAGCAGAGGACAAAGAGAGTCCCTGGGCCGCAAAGGCCCCAGAACGGCATGGGGACAGAGGGGTTCACACCTGGCCGCAGGGAGACATCCACGTAGGTGTGTAACCTCTGCACTGGGGGTGGTGAGCCAGTGAAAACCGGCCAAGGAGGAGGTCACCGGGAGCACCCGACTGGACTTCCCACCTCACAGCGGGCACCACCTAGGACCACAGGGCGAGAGGATGGTGCGGGCATCGTGGCCACAGAGGAAGGGCTTCCTGGTCTGGACGGGGCGGGGCAGGGCAGGGGCGGGGTGCAGGGAGAGCAGCTGGGCCCTGCAGCTTTCTGCTCACAGAGCCAACCGCCCGCCCTGCCAGCCCTTCACCTCGAGGCCTTCCTGGCTGCACGGCTGCCCCCTGAGCTCCTGGGCAGGGGATCCTCGAACTCACTGCCACAGCTCCCTTTGGTTTTGACGTCCACGGCCACAGGCTTGAAGCTGTAACTGCCCGAGGCGCCAAAGCCCACGCTGAAGCCAGCCCCTGCTGCCGCCGCGCCCGTGTTGTTGATGATAGCTGCAGCGGGCGAGAGACGACGCGGGGCTGCAGGCCTTCCTGGGGCATCCCGGCCACTCCCTCGAGGCCCTCCCCGGTGGGGACAGAGTCCCTCGCTGGGTACTTCCAGTGTCCTCAGACGTTCTCGGCAGCACGGATCGTTTCTCAAGGATTTGGCCCCGTGTATTTGACCTTTTCCCGTTAGTCTGTGTCCCTCCACCAGCATCAGACTTGGAGCCTTAGCAGGCTCTGTCCGTGAACTTCCCCCACAGGATGGGCCCATGACCAAAGGCCCTTCACGGAGGCCCCTGGCGCCGGCCCCACGGAAGGGGCTGCAGGCCGAGCCCCCCTCTCCTGGAGCAGCACGTCGCTTGCACCTGCACCGTCTCCAGCTTTTCAATCTGCAGAAGGTCTGTTAAAGCCGCTTCCACCGCCCCGCCCTCAGTCCCTCCGACCCCCCACCCCCCGTCCCTCTTACTGCAAGCTGGAGCCTTAGTTTTGGTCTGGCCTCAAGAGAAATACAACATGGCCAGTAAGCCTCATTCTTACAAGAGGTTTTTGGATTATACACTGTTGGGTATCCTTTGATCTTTCTATAGGCTGTACATTGGTATTTCCTGGTACTATTTTTCTCCCATCACTGCTTCTCATCGGTGACTAAAACCAGCCCCCTCTTGCTGCCCTTAAGTCTCTCCTGAACCCTCTCTAGTGTCATGGAATTGGAAGCTCAGACTTCTGGTAGGTGACCACGCACAGAACCCAGGCCTGCAGGTACTTACAGATGCTCACGGAACTGGGATGTTCACCAGACATCCTGGAAAGAGAGAGGGAAAGCAGGTAAACGCTCTGTAATGCAGCACTGCATCTCTCCGGGGGCTCACAGAGGTGCCCCTCAGAACGCACACTGCACCCCATCCCAGCCTCCCTTCCTCCCACACACCCCAGCGGGACCTCTGCTGGGAAGGCTCACTTCTCCATCCCTCAGAGTGGCTCCGGGTGATCTGGTGGATGGGGTCATCGTGGCCCTGCTCACCTCAGTCATGCCAGTGGTCTCACACAATTAAGACGAACAAGTTCACCTGCTCGCCGGGTCCCAGGCTTTGCCAGAGTGACCTGGCACTTAGCTGACTCCTGGAAGCCATCTTGCCCCTCCCCGCCTCACACCCTTAAGCATGCAGCACAAAGGGCCAGGGAGGCTCTGTTTCTCAAAAGGGGCTGATGTCAATATTTCCTCTCCCACCTCCTCTTTGGGATTTTTACAACTCAGTCCTTCCTGCAGTCTAACTTTGGTCTTTCCTATTGCACTATGTCAAACCCATTCCCTGTAAGGTTTTACCCAGTAGGACCTGAACAGAACCAAACTGTTTGCCTTCAGTCTTCCTACTAAAGCAGAGAGATAACTGCTTCAGATAAAAGATAATCTGGCCCCGAACCTGCACTCCTCGCCCTCCAGCAGCTTGCAGTAGGTGGCGATCTCCATGTCCAGGGCCAGCTTCGTGCTCATGAGCTCCTGGTACTCGCGCAGCATCCAGGCCAGCTCTTCCTTGGCCTGGTGCAGGGCGGCCTCTAGCTCGTCCAGCTTGGCCCGGGCGTCCTTCAGGGCACAGTCGCCCCGCTGCTCAGCATCGGCAATGGCTGTCTCCAGGTTGGAGCACTAAGGGGCAAATGCATTCAGTGCTTTGAGTCAGAACACAGTTCTGAGATCCTGCTCAGACTACCTCCTCTCATTTGGTCCTGCCTGATGGTAAATGCTTTGAGGTCCTCCTAGTTTCTCCACCTCTGGACATCACTAGCGATGAATCTGTCCTTCTTCTAACTCCAGGCACGGTTCACCTCCGCTGATGCATGGGCACATGAAGATGGCGTTTCCCTCCCTTGGGAGAGAGGAGGAAAGGCACCGAGAAGGGGAGCCTCCTGGGCATGTGGCCCCTGTCCTCTCCCTCCTGGTCTGTAGCACTTGCTGCAAGATTCTAATGCCACCCCCAAAAAGTCTTGGGGTGACTGGCTTAATTATGCCCCACAGTGTAGAGGTTGTCTTAAGAGATCCTGTAAATCGTACACAAAACAAAAACCAAAAAAGAGAGAGAGAGAGAAAGGAGGAGAGTACTAATAAAGTTCCTATTAAGAAAATTTCTGTCCAATAAACCTGCCACACGGAGTCTGGCCTCCAAAATTCCACAGAGAATCATGCTACGGGGCAACACCTTCAAAAGATACTTTTGTGAACAGCAGGTCCCACTCGCTTACAGACACCTGCTGTGAGGTGGGAAGGCAACTTGCAGTACCAAGCTGCAGATGGGGCTCTGTGCCGCATCCAGGAGAAGCTGCCAGGGGCTTCTTGAGTCTTTTAGTCTTGGGCGTGTGTTCCCATCACTTGGCCAAGGTCTTGGTGGATCTTAAAATCTGGCTTCTCTTTTCTGGTGTGTCCCCTTCCTCTGGAGTGAAATTTGCTTCACCCCAAGGAGAGCAGCTGATCCCGAGGCCAGATAGAATTCTAGACTGTTGTCCAGCCGGTGCCACGCCCTCTGCCAGGCAGACCCCTAGCCGTGCAAACACCCACAGTGTTTGGGGTGAGTGGCTCACAGTCTCCCCCGAGATACCTAGGACCCAGCTGTCTGGTCACGGAAGACCATGTCCCATCCTAGGGACTGTGGAGCTCTAATCATTCAGGGGGTGGCCAGACACTCTGTGACCTGAATTCTATCAAACTGTGCTCTGCTCCTTTTCAAATGACTGAGGTCGTGCAGGGTGAGCCGAGGAGACTCCTGGGTCTTTTGAATGTGGCGTGAGGTGAAAAGGCATGAAATGGGGGCGTCCTTGGAAACAATTATCACATGGATCCTGGGATCACTGAATGCCAAGAGAGTCTGCAGGTGAAACCATGAGCTTCTTTGGTGGAAAGGCCAGAGGGCAGGAAAGCACCTTGGCTTGGGGCCCTCAAGAGGAGCTGCGATGGGGACCAAGCATCGAGAGTGACCCCCACTGGCTCCCCATGGAGGACATCTTCCCTGACCTCCCTGGTGGCATTCTGATCACAAAGTCACCTTCTGGTAATTAGCTCACCCAACCATGAACACGTAGCATTTTATCAGATAAATATTATAATCAGATACTGAGGGCGGCCTCAAACACCTTGTGTTTTTCTTTCATTTATGCAAAACTTGATTAAATGAAAGCACCATGAGTTCCTTTTTAAGTGGTCTTTTTTTCTTTCCACTACCATGAGCCGGGTGCACAGAGGAGAGGATGTGTGTGCGTGTGCACATGGTGTATGTGTGTGTGCAGGGCGGGGAGGGGCCACTGAAGAAGAGGACGAGACGACAGGGCCACTTGACTTGTCCAGGAAGCTCGGAGCCTTTGTGCCAGCCTCCACAGACTCTGGGAAACTCATGGGCTTGTATGCTTCAAGAACACCAGTGTGACCCATAGTGCACCCAGAGTCATGGGGTCGCTCAGTGCCAGGCCACCACGCACAGCACAGCCATGGGGATGGACAGACACAGAGCAGAGCCCTGGGCCAAGCCGAGGGTAGGAGGCTCTCTCTCCTCCCCTCTTCTAAGTTTCACGGCTGGGCTCTCCTTCCTCCGCACGGATCCATCATGTGAAACCTCCAAACGGCTCCTTTTAACCTACTGCATCGGGTCTAATCCACTGCCCCACTTCGAAGGTGACCCTAACCTGCCCGTCCTACACGGTGGTGTCCTGCCGCCTGCCACCCCAGTCATCACGGAACTTCCGCTTAGGGTAGGTGCGTCTCCTCCCTGTACACACGCCATGCAGTGTCCACCTTGGACCCCCTGCTCCTGCTGGCTCCCTCACCAGGACCCGTCCCCCTCTCCTTCCCGCCCCACCTCCTATAGGAAGCCTTCACTGAGATCTTCATTCTGCTCTGGCCACTCGGGACTCCTTAGGGAGCAGGCTGCCCAGTGGGTGAAATGTTTCGTCCTTCTATGTGGGTTCAGGCTATTCTCTCCTCATGGATTATACATGCCCTAAAGAGGGGCTGTGTCTTGTTCTTGTTCCATATTTAGTCTCATACCTCTGATGCTCAATAAACCCTGCTAGCTGACTCATTTCATGGAACCCACCTGCTTCTTCACATTCCCTATCTCTGAGCGGATCCTCTGGATCAGGCGGTTGAGCTCTGAGATCTCAGCCTTGGTGAGTTTGAGGTCATCCCCATGCTGGCCCGCGGTGACCTGCAGCTCTTGGATCTGAGGTTGGGGGATGAGAGGAGAAGAGCACAGGACATTTGGGAATTCACCTCTTAAGGGTGTTGAATGTGGGAGGGGGCAGGGGGTTGACACGCTGTTTTCATTGCCTGAGCAACAAAGGCACAGGGAGGAGAGAGGGAGGGGAAAGGGGGGGAAAGACCACCCTTTCCTTCTGGACTGGAAGGCCCTGACCCAGCTCAACAGGATCCTCAGGCCCACAAATGTGAAAGCCTCGGTGGAGTTGGAATTTCCTGTCCTCATTTTGACAAAGCGGGAAATGTGAAGAAAAGCCAAGATGGATGGATGGATTACCCACAGAAACGGTATCAGAGTCTTCCCAGTGTTGTGGCTGGTGTGGCCTCTGCTGTCAGCAAGAGCTAGGGCTAAGGGCTAAGGGCTAAGCCCATATATGCCCCCAACGCACGCCAAGACTGTGGGTGACCTCCCAGCACCCCAGGGAGGCATTTCCACAAGGCCCAACTCCAAGACAAAGGAGGTCTCAACCCAGCCTGCTACCCCCATATCCACACGCACGCATGCACACACAGCACACACACATGCACGCATGCACGAGGAGAGAGAGGCGGCTGAGGTCACTGGGCCTCCGCACACCTGGCACGCAGCCCACCTTGGTCTGGTACAGCGCCTCGGCCTCGGCCTTGCTCTTCAGGGCGGTCTCCTCGTACTGGGTGCGGACCTCATCGATGATGCTGTCCAGGTCCAGGTCCCGGTTGTTGTCCATGGACAGGATGACGGAGGTGTCGCTGATGTGGGACTGCATCTGGGCGATCTCCTGGAGAACAGTTAGGGAGGTGGAGCCAGTTAGAGGGTCTCCACAAGGGGAGCCCTGGCAAATCCCTCACTGCCCTTCCGCGGTGTTTGAACTCCACCTTCAGCAGAGCCCACAAGCGCCTGCCGGGAGTGAGGTGAATGCATTGGGCTTTCCGCCCCAGCGTGGGACTGTCCTCTCTGTCCTGCACTCAGGACTGCTCCCATCCCTCCCCCACGCTCGACAGCAACGGCCACCCTTCATCTGTAGAATTAAGTCTGAATTCCTCAGGTGGCCTGCAGAGCCTTTCCGGAGTCGCCGACCCCCTTCCCTTCTCCAGGCCCCTCATACGTGACCCAGCTCAGACTGCTCATCCTGCTCCTTCAGGCTGCACCTGGGCCCTTCTCAGCATCCCCCAAGATCTTCCTCATCCTTCCCCAGGAACCTTCCCCGGCAGCTCAGGCAGAATTCACTATACCTTCCTCTGTTCTCATCCACAGGTTGTTTTCCCTACCAGACTGTGACTCCCTGGAGGACGGGAATCAACCCTTCTCCATCATGGCCTCCTCAAAGCCCACACGGAGCTGCCAACCTTTGGTCTACACGTCCATGCAGGCTGAGGGCCAGAAGCCACTCATAGGAGGAGCAGACCACACAGGAGAGCTCAGTGAAATCCTTACCCCTTCATAGAGGCACTTGAAGAATTCGATCTCCTCTGTCAGGGAGTCCACCTTGGCCTGGAGCTCCACCTTGTTCATGTAGGCAGCGTCCACGTCCTGGGGGATCCGGAGAGGAGCTGGCTGCCTTCCCCTGCCCTCCCTCCCTGCCATAAGGAGCCTCGGGTGCCCTACTCTCACCACTCTCCTCACCCTGTGCTTCCCAGGGAGGTCCGCTTGCTGAGAGCAAACCAACCAATGGGCAGGGCAAAGGCCATGCCAAAAGTGTGCCGAATGTCTGGATTCCAAGCTGGCCGATTCTGGGAGCAGCATGCATCCCAGGCAAGGAGACTTAGAGGAGCTGGGAAATTAGAACCCCAGTAACCCCTGCCCAAGGGACTGAGTGACCTACAGCCTACCAACATCGCGGTGTCAGGCACTCAGGGAGCCCTCGAGGCTTCTTCCAGCCCTTCCTGCTCCCCTCTTACCTTCTTGAGCACCACAAACTCATTCTCAGCAGCTGTGCGTCTGTTGATCTCCACCTCGTACCTGTGTGCGGCAAAAGAGGAGGTGGTGTTGCCATTGGGATAATTCAGTTCTGCAAAGGCTCACTGAGCAGTCAGTGAGCACCTCCGTGCCAAGAGCTGCATGGCAGTGGCCTACACCCTGGGATTCCGGTACCCCTGGGGCATGCACAGCCTTCCAAAGGGGACTTGACAAGAATAGGTTTAAAGGAATCAATGTGCAGCTCCTTAGTTCCCATGTAACCTACCCTACAATGCATCTGCCCGGGAATGCACCTGTGATGGGCTTCCACATCCCTCCTCCCTTTCACAACCACCCCTCCCTTGTGAAAGCAACATTAGTACCTACATTAGTACAGTGCATTAGCCCAGGGCGCAAAACCTCCCAGGCACCAAACAAATACTATCCCCACCTTCAAGTTGTATGTTCTACTTGTTTTTTACATATATTTCTGTTCCAGGTGAAGCAAGGTCTTAGAAACAGGATGTCTGGATAAGGCTGGGATGTTCTTCACGAAGATACATTGTAGACTAAGGAGATGGAGTATTGATCACTTACAGACCTCACTGTTCCATCTCTTATTATTGTCAAGGAATGTATTACAGGACATTTGTGTTGGGAAATGAAAGAGAGCCCTGGAAAGAAATAATTAGTGCTAGCAAATGGCTTTCTTCTGCATCCTTTAACGTGAGCTATCCTTTTCAGCTTCTTACTGTTTCCTAAGGCATGCCACTGGCTGCCAAGGGGAGAAAAGCCTTGTCAGATGACGGTACAGGTTAGTGAAGTGGGTTATTTTAAAAATGCGACTGGAACACTTTCTGAGACTGCCGGATTGTGTTAGTTACACTGGATAGAACACACAGAAAACAGTTGATATGATTTATCTCAGATTCCAGGTGTGTTATTTAAAAGATAATTGAATACTTCCTTGTATCAAATTATATTATGATAGAGTTGTTTCTATTACAATTATCATTATCTCTAATTATCTCAGAAAGGATTACATATTTCTTCCTCCTGTTAACAAATAAGAGCATATGCCAGTTGCAGACTAGTTTTTAGCCTACCTTTCTATTTCATAAAACACACAGAAAAAGTTTGGTCATTATGGCTATCAAATTAATGACATTCATGTGTCATAATTTTTCATCATTTACTTCTAGAGACCAAACACCAGAGCATACACAGACACATACACACACATTTATAAAGAAAAACAATGCATTTTTAGTACTATTGGCTTTATCAATAACTTGTGATTTACAAAATACATTACGATGCACAATTAAAAGTTAAACCATAACAAAGTGCATGTTAATTTTTATCTTAGAACATAGATGTATTAATTATATCAAATCTATATCACTTTAATCTTGAATGCTTCCAATAACCTATTGTACAAGATGTCACCTCTAGTTTGCTGCTAGGTGGATTTTATAACAGTTCCTAATTCATTTCCTTATTTCATTTCATCCCACAGCAACCCTATCAAGTAGATTCTATCATTATCATCTCTCAATTTTATAAGTGAGGCAAAGACTTTTCCAAGGTCACAAAGCTAGTAAAGCTAGGATCCCAATGACATCAGGGAAACAATGCCTTAGATTTGCCTAGCACTTTGGTTCTTTGAAGAGCTGTTAATACATTACTATCAGCATTACCCTCTCAACAGCTCTTTTAGGCGGCAAGGCAGGTGTCAGTATCTGAATTTTATAAATATTAAAACCGAAGTCCACAGAGGATCAGGAGGCTCACCCATCATCAACTCAACTGAGTGGTAATTCCAGAATACCTGGCCTTCCAGAGGCAGCACGGCCTTTGGAGGCCTCTGACCTGGACATCTGGGCTGTGCCTGGAAACCCTTTTTTTCCTAGAATTCTGCTCAAAACTCCACTGGGCTGCAATTTCCATCTTAATGCCACTCAATCTCAATTCACACTGTATTCATTTCACTTCCTGGGGGCTCCCTGAAAGTGGTCTTCAAGCCTATCCCCACAATCTGGGTGCTTTCCGAGGTCAGAGACCATGCCACTCCTCCCTCAGGACTCCATGCAGGACTCAGGGCAGAGTTCCACTTGGGGGTAGTTCAGAATAGGGATGGCCAGGCAGATTGAACGTGGAGCAAGAGAAATCGCTCAGCTCTGACCATCTCTCTACCCCCTTGAATTGTGGAAGAAGTTATCTTTCCCTAGAAATCCTGGCACCTGGAAGCAAACTTCCAAAATATCAGATCACACTGAGCCAGGATGTGTCATACTCTCCTCACTGGCTCAAACTGGGGAGAAATTATTTCTGGTTCCAAGTACATTTTCAATCATTCTCTTTAACGGTGGGATTCAGCAGCACAGATATACCTCAACATGAAAAACATTGTTAAAACTCTTATTTGCTTAGCTTTAGGATTTGTTCTGGGATTGGTGTCATGGCTCATGTTCTAGGTACTCCCATGGAAGACCTCACGCAGGAGGAGCTACAAAGCCATCTGCGTTGTCCATCTGGTTTTGAGACAACTCTCCTGTCCCCATTTCTCCATTTCCAATGTTAAAAGTTGGGCACACCTTTTCCTAGACAATTCAGGGCACCACTCTGGATAGATCTTTTCTCTTCCTAAGTCTCAACCTGTCTGGATCTCCCTCCCTCCCCTATGGAAAAAGAAATAACAAATGTTATCAGCAAAGGATGGAAAAAGGCAAAAATGCTGACTCTAAATCAAAACCTCATCTGTAATCAAGACCCTCCAGTGGCAGATTCTCTGCCTCTCCACTCACCTCTTCTTATAGTCCTCCACCAAATCCTGCATGTTCCTCAGCTCTGAGTCCAGCCTCACCCTGTCTCCTGTCTGTGTCTCCAGCTGCTTCTGCAGGTTGCTGATGTAGCCCTTGTAAATGGGCTCCAGGTTCTTCCTGCAGTTGTTCAGGTCCAGCTGCTGTAGCAGGTTCCACTTGGTCTCCAGCACCTGGTTCTGCTGCTCCAGGAACCGCACCTGGGACCCGAAGGTGGTCATAGCCCACAATCCCCATGCTGTTGCCTCTCAACAGTGGGGAGTGGGCCCCAAAAATCAGACACAGTCATCCTACAGTGGGAGGCAGGAAACAGCAAGCCTCATCAGAGAATGGATTCAGCCAGGGGGACATGCCTATCTGGGTCTCCAAGACAAGAAATAAGATTCAGTCTAAAAGAAATCAAAGAAGTAGGTTTAAGCAACGCTGTAAATGCCACCGTGAGTTATCACATGATGGAGGTAGCTTCTTTTGCCGTAAATGCAGGTGTTTTCAGAGTGAAGGAAGATGGGAAGCAAGGGAGAAACAGTGATGGGGGGATGGCATGGAAAGTCACTCTGGTGGTTAACCTGTCCTCTCTTATGTGCAACCTCAATTGCTCTTGGTTGGTTGGTTTGGTTTTCATTTCAAAGTGGGTTGGTTATCACATCTTTACAAGGTTCCTGCATACTTGACCAAAGGTCTCACACGTTTGGACTCAAAAACTTCAAGCCTCTGCTACACACTAGCCTTCCTCTTCTTCCTTTTCTCTGGCTTGAGGGAGAGAAGGAAACATGAGGGGGAAGAAGAGATTCTGAAGAGGAAAATGAGCCCTGTCTCCTGGGATAGCAACTCTGTTTCTTCCACTCCTGCCCCCTCGCCTCCAACTACCTCCCTTCCTCCTCCCGAGCACAGGGGTGAGGCACCCAGTCTGCTGTTGCTGTTTATCAACTTGGGGGCATGTTTCTTAGCCTCCCTCTGTCTTGGTTTCCTCATCTGCAAGGCAGAATGATAACAGAATCGTGGGTCATGTGTTGATATATGAGAACCCCTTAGGACAGCACCAGGCACTGAGTAATGTCAGCTATCATCCGGGTTATGTCCCCTGTGACTCATGGGTCCAGATCTTCTGCCCCGGCTTGGACACAGAAGCCTATTCCTTCTCTCCTCTCCATCCTTCTGGGTCACTGCCTCTGAGTCACCAGGGACATCTTCCCTTTTAGCCCCTGCTTGTCCCTCTCCCCACAGACACACACAAAACGCACACGCGTAACTCGACAGGCCCTCCTTCTCAATCTTCTCTCCTCAGCCCCACCCTTCAATTTTCTGGTCCTTTTCTCTCATCTCCTCTAGAAACCTTCCTGGCTTCTACCCCCAGCCCACTTCCTACCTTTTAAGTCCTTCCCCTTCACCAAGCATCATGTCTTGTGATACTCCCAGGTCAGTGTCCCTCTGGTGCTCCTGTCCTGGATATGTGTCCCCATCTCCTTGTCTGCTATTGAGAACTCTCAGAGGGCCATTCCACATGTCTCCTCCCTCTGGAGCACCCCCTTCCAGCCCAGGGCCTTGTCCCCAAAGGGAAAACTGAAGCACTGTTCCAGCCCTTTATAAACATCCAATTCATCCTCCCATCCTCATGTGGGGTAAAAGCCACTGTTGTGCCCATTTTACAGATGAGCAAAGGGAAGCTCAGAAAAGGTAACCAGCTCGCCCAAGTTTTCGCGTGGCTGTCAGTGGCAGATCGAGTGCCCCTGGGCACCCTGGCCCATGCGGGGCCAAACGGATGCCTGAGGACCCACCTTGTCGATGAAGGAGGCGAATCTGTTGTTCAGCGCCTTGATCTGCTCCCACTCCTGGGCGCGCACCTTCTGGATCTCGGGGTCCAGCTCCACATTGAGGGGGGCCAGGAGGCTCTTGTTGACGGTGACCTGAGGGATGCCGCCGGGCGGGCACACGGACGGACACGCGGGCCCCAGCCCGGCGCTGCCGAAGACAGTGCCCACGAAGCCGCCCAGCCGGCCGCCGCCGCCGCCGCCGCCGCCGGACGAGCCCGAGCAGCGGCCCAGCGCGTAGGCGCCGCCCCGCCCGGCCGCGGCGCACAGGGCCAGGCGCCGGCCGCCCCCCAGGCTGAAGAGGCTCCTGCTGCCGAAGGCGGCCGTGCCCTTGACGCCGGCCCGGAACGAGGCGGAGCTGGCGCTGACCCGGCCCGAGACGACGGCCGAGCAGCCGCTGAAGCCCGGGCGCTCGCCGGCGGGGCGGTGGTGCAGCTGGCGGCTCATGCTGCGGGGACGGGCTGCGGGGCGCGACCGGAGGCGGGACGGGGGCGCAGAGGGCGGCTCTGCTGGCCTGCCTCGACGCCCCTAACCCCTTAAATAGCCGGCTGCGGGCAGCCTAATTTGTAGGTCGCGCACATCTATTAGCCACACGGGGCCTCTCGGGTTCTCCGTTTAGGAAATTACCACCCCTCCCTGAGATTTTTGTCTGTCCCACCCTGAACGCCCCATGAATCCCCTATAAAATGGCCCTGAAACCTGCATTTGCTTTGCTTACCTCCTGCATTATAATAATTTGGCTACCTTATCTCCACTTGCTGCCCTCCAATTACTGGGGTTATCAGGGCCAAGATCTGTGGTAGAGCTTCCAGTGGGTCTGGCTGGGGGTAGGGGGAGACACCCCGATGAGGTGGAGTGGTGTGGTACAAGGGAGCAGATGTCCAGGCCAGTTCTGTTTCAGAAAGACAGGAACGGGATCAAAAATATTCCAGAGAATCATCTTTAGCCTGTCGGCTGCTGCTTCCCCGGACTTCTGGATGAGGACGGCTCTGTCCTGAGTACTGGAAGGAAGTCCCAGAGGGTAGAGACTTCTGGCCTATCTGCAAGGAATTCTCAATCTGTTGAGGAAGACCAGACACAGTGACGGAGTTAAGGCCAGTGAGAGCGGGGGCGGGGGCGATGGGGGTGGGCAGGGGTTCTTTGGGCCAGAGCTAAAGGAGTTCTCCAGAAAAACATTTCTGGAATAAAAGTGAGGGAGATACTAACTGGGAAGAAGGGAAGGGGGCCTGAGGAGATGGTATAGGAAGATGGTCTTTCATGAGGTTTGAGTTTTTTTCTTTTTCTTTTTCTTTAATTGCAGAAGAGGATCATTCATCCATTCCAAGGAACCCCTGATCAGGACATTTGCTACTCTGGCATTTCTGATTCTGGATCAAAATGTGACTGAGTATTAAGAACAAGTTGAGAAGGCCCAAGGAAGACGCCTCCAATCTGAAAAATCAAGAACTAGATTCTCAAACTTCATTCCAAATAAGCTCAGGAGTATCTTTTCCGATCTAACCCAATTTCCTTTTCCAACTTAAGTTGCTTTAATTCTCCTCTTCTGTCAGAAGAGCTCCATCCCATACTGCTCTTCTGGTACGCAGGCAGCATTCTGTTTCATCACTCTTATTTCTCAGTCTGTCTGAGTCCTGGGTGTGTGTCCCATTTCCACCAACAGATTAATAGGTGCCTGGGTTAACCCTTCCCTCCCCTGCTCAGCCCCAGCCTCGGCACCAGGGACATTAAGGATGAGTGTAAAACAGACTGGTGCTTAGGACGAGGCTCATCGCTGTCCCTCAGTTATACCCTGGGGCCTGGGCTCCCCTTGGAGCCCTCCTGGGGTGGCCAGATGGCACCTGGGGGTAATTGAGTGACACAGTCTCCGCTGGAACCAATCACAGAGCATAATAACAGCCAAGGTGTTTACCCCACAGGGAACGAGGCTGTAGGGGCATTGGTGAGTGATAGAGATGGCACCAGCCACAGATGAACAGATAGAAGAGTCTGGAATGTCCTGGGTGGGAAGGAGGGTGGGCTCTCTATGCTGCTTCAGGGGAGACACTGTGGTCTATTCCCTCTGGAGAGGGGAGAGGCAATGTCAGTGAAGCTGGGTGACCAGCGGGCCCCTCAAGAAGCTCAAGGTTATGCTTCCCATTATTTCATGAGGTTGCTTCCTACGCCCCATAAATTTAGCCCGTTTTTTTTCCACAAGCACGAGAGAGAGTTTATTAACTCTGGTCATTGAGAAGAGAAAAGTGGGGAAGTATTTAAATTGAAACAGGAGAAACTTATATAGGATTGCCTTTCAAAGAGAGCCTTTGAAGTCTCCTTTTTTCTGGGAACTTCTTAAGAATTTGCCTCTGGAACCAAGCCACTTCTGCCCAGGGTCAGGGAACAGGGAGGATGACCTTTTCTTATCTTCCTGTGAGGGGTTGACTGGCTGGATGAATCAGGAATTCCTGAGCCGCCAGGCTCACCTTTCTTACAGATTATGGAGAGACCAAAGTGGCACGTCCAGGTTTCAGAGGCATCGGATGTGTGGGGATGTGGGCAGATCAAAAGGTGGCTGAGGCCTGGGAGGAGGGCTTCTCCTGGCAACTGCCTCTGACAGCAGCTTACTATGTCATCTTGGGCTCCAAGACTACCGCTGCCATTAGTTCTGGGTGAAAGCAACCCCTGAATTAGGAGACAAAGCTACAAACATCACCCTTTGAAACCAGAACTCAACAACAAAGGATGGACGGATGGCTCCTCTAAGCAAGGATTTGCGAACATGTTGTGCTGAAACTGGCTCTCATTTGCCCTGCAACACTGCTTCTTAGGAGATTAATAGGTATCGTGTAGGAAAAAAGTGTGGGGATGGATTCCCTGTTGGGTTAAAAAAAAAAAAAAAAGATGAAGCAGGCCTCGTACTGCAGGACTTTTTAAATCCATCACTTTTGGATCACTTAGGAAAGCTACACCAAAGGATGCTACAAAACTCAGTGCTTTCCAAAGACAGTGACTGGGGAGTGAGATCATTAAAAAATAGGGTTTTTTTTTTTCTACTTTTTAATATTTCTGAATTTTCTCATATGAGCATATAGTGTTTTTATAGGTAAGTTATTTTATCGCTTCTCGGCCTTTTGGCTAAGATCAAGTGTATAGGTGAGTTATTTAAAAAACAACTAGAGAAGAAAGGGGAGGTAGGCTGATTCTAGAATCAGAAATAAAGTGTTGTTCTTGTCAAAAAAAAAAAAAAAATCCAGGGTTTCCCAAACCTTTGTTTGACCATAGAGCCCTCTTTTTGGCCAAATATCTTATAGGAACCAGGGTTTCAAGGAATGTGCTTTAAGAGACACAGAACAAGTTCTTTCTATTTCACCATTAGATAGACTAACATTTCCCAAATCCAAACAGATTTACAATATCTCCTTAAAAACACGAAGGCGAACAAAATATAATTAGTATGGTGTACGGCCAGATCTGGCTTATGGCAGTGTGCCAGCATTACATTGTCAAAGCCAAAGGCAGGTTGTTGGCTCGGCCTGATGCACCTGTGCCAGCACCATCCATCCCAGCACTGCTCAGGGGGAGAGAATTCTTGGGCTGGTGACCGATGCTGGGGATCTACACTGAGGAAGGTTGTGCCAGAGACTTCCAGTGCCTATCAAGTATCCTCACTCTCCTTCTTATTTCCCAACCTCCTCTGGGGATTGGTTGGGACTTGGGGCCATGTCAGCCAGTTAAATGTGAGTGGCATTGACGTGTGTCCCTTCTGGGATGAGGCAGTTAGCAGCCCATGTGTCTCCTTCATCTCTCTTTTCCCCCGTCCCAGTAACCTTGGAGGCCATGTGTCCCGTGTGGCAGGGCTACGAGCCAGAAGCACGTAGGTCTGTGAGACACCCGCTGGGAGAGCCACGGGGGGGAGCTGCCCAGATCTGCCGTGGACTGTGAGTGAGAAGTGAACCTCTGTTGTGTTAAGTTAAGCCACTCAGACTTTAGGGTTTGTCCTTTGAGGCCGTCAGTGTTAATATTCCAGATCCAAGCACAGAAGTCAGATGGTAGAAATATCTCTTAATAGCCAATGCTTTTTCTCTTGAGTTCCTGTTCATCAAATAATCTGATGGCTATTAAACCTTCTCTATTTCACGTCTCACTTAGGCTTTTTGAAAGAATAGTCTATCCTAGTAATACTAAGAGAGTTAATAGTAACAATGATATAATAGCAACTAGCTTGAGCACATACTACGCAGCAGGTACTGAATTAAATAATTCGCATGCATTCTTTTGTTAAATTTAATTCTCATGACAACTTTATGCAGGAACTTCTATTATTAACTTTTTACAGATGAAGAATCTGAGGCTCATGGAGCAGAAGTATTTTGCTTAAGTCAAGAAGTTAGTGAGTGGCAGAGGAGGACTCCAGCCTGGGTCCATCTGACACCCAAGGTGTTGGCTTCTCCCCTGAACACTACAGCATAAAATCCCAGCTCCATAGCAGATTATTTTTTTAAATAGGCTCCACACCCAGCATGGAGCCCAACTCGGGGCTTGAACTTACGACCTTGAGATCAAGACCCTGAGATCAAGACCTGAGCTGAGATCAAGAGTCAGATGCATAACCAACTGGGCATGAACCAGGTTTGCATATCCCTGTATGCCAAACACTAACGCGTGCCAGACACATGCTAGATATTCAGTAAGTATTCAGCGACCTGACCACAATTTCTTTACTGGCCCTGAGAGTGTATTCCCTGAGACTAGTTATTCTGCCAGCCAATTCTCCTTTGGGCAATAAATAAACTGGCAAATAGTTTATGAGATGGTGTCCTTAAAGTTTGGAGCGTCTGAATTGCTTTACCAGCACTAAACACCTCTTTTAAGTGAACAGATTTAGTCAAGTTTTTGAAGCAAAGAGATTTGAGGACAAGATTCTGTTTCCACTGACATTTATTAAGTATGAACTTTGTGCCAGGAATTGTACAAGACGTGTTTGTGTCACCTCATTTTGGCCTAACAATAATCCACAGGTGATTAGTCTGCCTATTTTATAGCTAAAGAAATGAGACGTGAACGTCTTGAGAGCTTTGCTTTGCTCTTGACCCCCAGTTGGTTGCAGAGCCTGAACCTGAATTCAAAGCCATTGGCTTGAACTCTAAGACACCCTGGTTCCACAGTGACGCTGCTCAGAAGCACCTGTGAGTCCCAGCCTGAATGGGTGGTGGACTCCCCCTGGCTCTCTGCGTCCTGACAGCATCACTGCGGCCTTGGCACCTGGCAGACGTCTCTCAGCACAAGAGTGTTTTGGAGGCTGGGTGGTGTGTGTTGCAGAGACAGCCATGCTTCAACACAACTCACACTCAGAGACTTTCACTTCACCAAAGACCAAGGGGCCATGGCTCGTTACTTTAAAGAGACGCTACTTTGGCCTTTTCCCAGAGAACAGGGACTAGCTGTAACTTGAGCCCCAGGCTTTCAGAGCTTGCTCTCTGCTGCCTCTGGACCAGTTTTAAATCCTGCCACAGACAAGTGTTGCCTCCCTCTCCCTGCCCATAATCTGCACGCTGTTAAAGACCGCCCGCTCACTGGAGCGTTGGCCTGAGAAAAGCATGACTCAAAGGTGCATCTGTGGGGGATGGCAGTCAGAGATGAATCCCCAGTCTCACAAAACCCAGTAGGATCCTGCAGTCCATGTAAGGATCTCTTGCCCTCAGATTAAAAGACACTTTGGGGCTCTGTGGAACACGTCAGACCTCGATGCCCCAGGCTCCAGGACATTGACCTCCACATATGGAAGAGATGTGCCCTGAGATGAGGATCCCCTTGGGAGAGAGAAGCAGCCTGGTCCTGCATGAGTTTTATTAAGTTTATCGGTGAGACGTGGGGAGCAGGGAGGGAAGGCCTGAACAAAGACAAGAACTCACAGATTGAGGGCACAAATCCCTTCACGGGTGGGACAAATCCCCAGGGCTACTCCCAACTCTCTATACATGCAGGAGCTGCACAAGATATAAGCTATAACCTGGTGTTTCGCCTGAGCCGGGCTTGCTGTAACAGGAGACAGTCCTTGTGTGTCTGTTGGTGGACCTGTAATCTCATGAGCTCATGGAGCGTGTGGCCAAATGACCTAAGCCAGGGCATGGAGGGGGTCACCTCTGAGAGAAACCTTCCCCCGGGGGAGGAGTGCAGGCCAGGGCAAGGTCCGGGCCATCATTGTTGGCAATGCTTCAGGAAGGGGGTGCTGAGTTAGGGGGTCTCTTAGTATGGAGGCAGAAGGATGGGCTAGAATCCTGACTCTAGATTCAGAAAGACTAAGGCAGGAGGGGAAGAGAGGAAATGTCAGTGGCAAAGGAAAGCAAGAAGGAGACCAGGAGAAATGTGAGACAGGAGTTTCCTGGAGAAGGAGTCCGGAGGAAGAGCCGGGTCAGGTGGATGGCTGGGAAATGGACTTTCCCTTTATCTTGTGGTTTTCTTGGCAGGGGAGCTCAGAGCGGAGGCCTTCCCCTGGGGGTCCTTGAACTCACTTACACTCCCCAGCCTGGTTTTGGCCTCCCCGCGGGGGCTGCAGTTCCCACTGCCAGTGACACAGCCCCCCGACAGCATGCCGTAGCCCCCCGAGACAGAGCTGGGCCGGTAACCGTAGGTGCCAGCGCTGCTGAAACCAAAGCCGGCCCCGGCGCCCGTGGTCCCCGCCGTGGTGCTGCTGATGACTGCTGTGGGGGATGCAGGGAGGAGTGATAAGTGTATGTCCCCGGACAGGGGTGACCCCAAGTCCCCTCCAGTCTCCCAGCTGCAACTAGCCTAGATGTCTCCCTCTTAGGCAAACACTTCACATCAACTATGGACTCTAGTGACATATGCTCAATGCCTGAGCGGCTCAAGCTCTGGAATAAATAGCCCAGATCCCACAGGATCCCCAAATCAGCACCTTCTCATTCTTTGGACCAAGAGGAATAGCAAGAGCTTCCCCCAAAGCATCACATAAGCCAACAGGTCTTGCATTTAACTTTAGAATACATTCTTAATTTTTTTCAAAGAATTTCCTGGCTGCTTGATTTAGAGAAGGTTGGGCTGGCCTGTCTCAGAAGGAGACTGGGTGGGACGCTACAGAGCCCACATTAGCACGGGCGCTGCGCCACGGGTCTGGGCGCAGGTCTCCACTCTCAGTGCGGAGGTAGACTCAGGAAGCTCACCGCCTCCGTCATGCAGGAAAGCCGGGGTGGGGGAGGTAGAAGAGGGCGGACTGGGAATTTCATCCCAGCATAGGTGAGATTTCTGGGGAAGGGGCCCCTATGAAATATCAGAATGTGATGGGAAGCTGGCAGCAGGAACTCTACAGAGGAAAAGGTCTCAGCAAAGAAGGCGATGGTGACCATAGTGATCTACCAGGCAGAGCCCAGGCTGTTCCATGGGGGCCTGGCGGTAGGCACCCGCTTACTTCGTATCCACTGATGGACTACAAATATACCCTCAGAGGTGTGAAATACTCACAGATGCTCACGGAGTTGGTGTATTCTCCAGACATCCTGTGCGGAAAGAAAAGTGTAGGTGAATCTCCAGTGCGTGGAATCCGAGTTCCCCACACCACAGCTTGAAGTCAGCAGCCAGCCTAGCCCCGCCTCCACGAGCCCCTCCAGCCTGCCAGCCGGCCTCGGGGTACCCGCAGGCTCGGTACCACCGCCCCCCAAGGCTACTCTTTCCACTTCAGAGATGTGCCAACTTGCAAACCTGGGGCTCCCAACAACAACACCCCTCAGGGTCCCTCCTCTGGGTTTCTCTTTATCCCATTTCTTTATTCCTGCGAGGTTAATGCCAGAATAAATACACATGTGGAAATATTAGCATTGGTTGTCATTAAGGAACTGTCTGATTTTAAGACCAGTAACTTCTCCCCTGTGAGTCTCAGTGATACAGGGGTGCTCAGATAGATCAAGGTTTTTCACATACCAATGCTTCATGTACACCTGTCTGATTGTTGCTATGAACATGCACAACTCACACTGTTATATATTTAGTACTTTTCATTGGCTGTGTGTTTTATAACAAAAAATGCATTTTTCCTAAAAAGAAGTCTTATACCACCAGGGTAAATAGCCAACACTACCTGACCAAAAAAGAAAAAAAAGTAGCAATAAAAATAAATATAATGAAAATAAAGTAATTTGAAATTTTTTGGCTAGATATTATTGTCTGCCAGAGGCTCTGAACCTGGGATCTACTGTCTCTTTATTAATAGGGATATTTGCAAGGGTCCGGGTGGTGTTAAAGACACAACAGCACCACACTGAGACTTTCTCCCTGTCAGTCTGGAAAGTCACAGGAGAACTGTAAAGGATATCGCTGTCTCATTAACTGACCAGATGCTGTTTAAAGCTATGTTTGTGCGTGACCTGAAAAGTATCTCCAGGCTGTCCAGCAACCTCTCCCACACTCTGAGAAACTGAGTCAGAAGATTCCAAAAGTTCTTCCAGCTCTAACATTCTAAGACCCTTCCCACCACTCACCTGCACTCCTCGCCCTCCAGCAGCTTGCGGTAGGTGGCGATCTCCACGTCCAGGGCCAGCTTCGTGCTCATGAGCTCCTGGTACTCGCGCAGCATCCGGGCCAGCTCCTCCTTGGCCTGGTGCAGGGCTGCCTCCAGCTCGTCCAGCTTGGCCCGGGCGTCCTTCAGGGCACAGTCGCCCCGCTGCTCGGCATCGGCGATGGCCGTCTCCAGGTTGGAGCACTGAGGGTCAGAAGGTAGCATTTTCCCCTGAGCTCTAAGGCTCTCTGGACCTCCCTTCACCCCTCACCCCAATGAGCTCACTGTGGTTGGACCCTCCTCTATCTGGCCCCACTTCCTACAGCAAAGCCACATCCATGGTGAGGGAGTCCTGTCAACATGGGTCAGGGAGGCTTGTTATTCTCAGCTACTTGGCTTTCTGAAAAGACCCTTCCAATTGCTCCAGACTTCAGATGGGAGGTAAGTGTGGAGGATGAGACCAGGGGGTCCATTTGAGAAAGTGGGCCCCCTGGTCCCAGAGGAGTTATGTGTGATAAGCAGTTCACTCCTCCCTTGGGAAATGAGCCAGGACCAGCCAAAGCTCCCTTACCTGCTTTTTCACACTCTCAATCTCTGAGCGTAGCCTTTGGATAAGCCGAGTCAGTTCAGAGATCTCGTTCTTGGTGTGTTTGAGGTCATCCCCATGCCTGCCGGCCACTAGCTGGAGCTCCTGGAACTAGGGGGACAGGGAGCAAAGCAGAGACCTTGACTCAGGGCCTGGCTGAGTTCAAATTGGCAGACTGTGCCTTTGTCTTCAGAGTGTGACAGGTGGGTGGGGGTCCCCAACCTCACCAGGCCTACCAACAGCCTCCCACTCAACCATCTGCTCACTGGATTTATTTGTTTGCCTTAAGCACAGTCGTCTCACTGATGGTTAGATTTGGCCATAAGAACTGTTGAAAGCCTTCTACTCTCCTCACTGCAACTTTATAACACTCAACTCCGACTGTGATGCTCCCTTACCCATAGCCCTTCAAAGTCAAGGTCAAAATCAAACTATGAGCATGGCATCAAGGTGCTTTGAGGTTTGGCATCCACCAGTCTCTCCAGACTCCTTTTTCACTGCCCCACCTTCATCTACTTGTTTCTACACCTGTGCCAAACAGTTCCATGTTCCCTAAACATCCCTGTGCTCTCAAGTCTCTGAGTCTTTGCACCAACTGCTACCTCCCCCTGGTAAACCCTTCCCCACCCATTTCCCCTTTTTCCTTAGCTAGTTCCAACTCAACCAGAGCAGAGTCACTTCCTCCAGGAGGCCTGCCTTGATCTGCCTATTGGGTGTACTTCTATTTCCATAGCTCCTGGCACTCCAGTCCATAGATCTTACCACACTGTATTACAAGCACACCATTCTGAGTTTTCCCCATCAGACTTAGCATGACTGGATGGCAGGGACCTGTCTTCTCTGTAACTTCCTCTCCTTCGTAGCTCAGCTCGGCTCCAGGCTACTGGAAGTCTTTCCCAGCATGAGGAACATTGTGTGTGTGTGTGTGTGTGTGTGTGTGTGTGTGTGTGTGGTGTGGTGGCAGGTTCTGCTATTCCCCAACACCGTTAGCCATGAATTTGAGATCATCTGCTAGTTTCAGGATCACTCCTGCCTTTGATGCCATCCAGTGAATAGTCAAAGAGAATATTTTAGTTCTACCCCAGAATCTGGCTTAAGAGGAACTTGGAAAAGTGTGACATTCAGAACTCTGGTGGCTGTGCACTGCCTTTCTCTGTCCCTGGTGCAAGCTGTCATAGCTGACCCTAACAAGGCCCTAGGTTCAAGATTCCTCTTAAAGGTGCCAGGTCCCCTGGAAGGCAGGGGGGATTCTCACTATGCTCCTGTGTTTTATCTTTGGTGCTAATCTTGGGACGATAAACATGGGGGCGGGACAGTGATCTTCTGCTCCTCTGCAAGGCTGTGTGAGCAGGATGGCTCTCCCTACACACCGACAGAGAGGGAGGCACTAACTTCCCCAGTTCTGACACCAAGCAGTCTCCTTTTGAGGCAAACAGGCAAGCATCCTTCTCCGTTCCACTCCCAGGCCATCCCAAACCCTCACTATAAACACTTCTTACCAGAGTCATGTCCTGATCTTCTGTCTAAACACTGTGGAACTGGCAGTCAGTCATCTAGATTCAAATCCAGCTCCATCACTTACCAGCTAAGTGATCTTGGCAAGTTACTAACACTCCCTGAGCCCTGGTTTCTTCATCTTTGAAAGGGGAATGATAATAATAAGACCTCATAATTCTGTTGCTAGAACTATACTAATGAAACTCTGGTCAATAAGTGCTTACCTCCAGATGGAGAAGTGCAGGTGTGTATAACCCCAAACAGCAAATGATCCAAAAATCATGTCTGTGCAGACCTGCCTAATTCTTCTGGAAGGAACCTGGGCTTAAGCACTGGCCACTGACAATCCAGAGTGGCTGGGCCACATGGCCAACACTGACACTGGCTTGCAGCAATCACGTGTAGGGATGTGGGGACTAGAGACTTGGGTTTAAACTTTTATCAAGGAGCCCTGGCTTGTGTTGTTATCTGGGCCTTGAAAGCCTCCCTTCCTCTCACCCCTACTGGCCACATCTTTCTGTCCCTATGGTGGCAAGGAGGCAGAGGGAGGGACAAGATAAGTCCTCAAGCGTGTGAATCTCTGCTGAGAAGGAACCCGATAAACAGCATGAAACAATTAGGAAGTTGCCATCTTGATCTGAGAAACCAAATTATCTAAAGAATCGTTTCCCCACCCATGACCCATTAGAGGAGTTAAGATCTAAGGGACTCACACTCCCCCTTTATCCTTGCAGTTGGACTTGAAAGAAAGGTAGGAATTACCTGATCTCAGATCACACTCAAGAGACCCCCTAATTTATTGTAATTAATGAGGGAGTTGAGATGCTAACTACCCATGTTTCTCTCCCTCTCAGACTCAGTTCAAAACCTTCCGCCTCCAAGAAGTCAGCCCTGACCTGCCCCACCTGGTCCCCTAACCTTTGTCTCCTCAGCATCTGGGACTCTGTCTATGCCACCTTCATTTGCACTTGGCTGTAAGTGTCCTTCCATGACTGCCCCAGTCTAAGTGGATCAGTCTAAGAGCTTCATCTTCTCCTCCTTTGGGGCTTTCCCCAGCACCCGGGACAGTTCTGTGCTCCCAGAAAATGTGTGGGACATGGTGGGACATGGACTCTGGGGAGGTGTGCAGCCCACCTTGGTCTGGTACAGCGCCTCGGCCTCGGCCTTGCTCTTCAGGGCGGTATCTTCATACTGGGCACGGACCTCAGCAATGATGCTGTCCAGGTCAAGGTTCCGGTTGTTGTCCATGGATAGGATGACAGACGTGTCACTGATGTGAGACTGGATCTGAGCAATCTCCTACATGGGAAAAAAGGAAACATGAAATGCCTTTTGTGGGCAGAAGAAGATGCCAAGGTGATGGCCCTTTCCTAGCAGGAGATCCCCTAGGCCCTCCTAAATAGATGCAAGCTTCATTCCCCAAAGCCACCCATTGATGTTCCAATACCACATCTGAAAACTGTTGAATGAGTTTGAAGCAGCTCAGGAAGAAAACAGCCCAGCTGTCTGTCACCTGAGACAGGTCAGGAGTAGAGGAAGTAGTAGTGGTAGTGGGAAAACAGCCTAGCCACCACACAAGAGACACTAAGGACACAGGACACATATGCTTGGCCAACAGGCTCAGGCTTGAAGCCAGATGGTCAGAGGCAGTAGAAAGGGTGTGAAGACTCCCTACTTCTGTCCCTGGAGATTCTTGCTCAAGACCCAGGGAAACACCCAAGTGGCAGGGAGAAGACAGGCAGAAATGAGAATATCCTTGGCTGAAGACCAGTGGGAACCCCATAAGGACCCATGGCTTCCTGGAGGAAGTGAGACCGGGACATCTGGAGGCCAGGCTGGGACTGATGGCACACATCATTTGGGCACACCGGGATAGATGTCACGCTTTCCTTTGATCAACATGGCCCCCAGCATCCAAATGCTGGAGATCCCCTAGGCTCTTAAAGTTACTAAGGAATGAATAACCAACTACTCATTCACATGTCTGTCCTTCCAGAAGACAGAGCTGGGGATAGGACTGGGGGATGGAGCCTTACCCCTTCATACAGGCATTTGAGGAACTTGATTTCTCCATCCAGGGCATCCACCTTGGCCTGCAGTTCCACCTTGCTCATGTAAGCCGCATCCACATCCTAAAGGAATCCAGAGACCCCCTGACATCGCCATTCTTCAAGCTCAGACAAGGGCTCTCCCAGGAACTGGCATCCGAGCACCAACACTCACGAGCTGCCCCCAGGGAATGGAGTCAAGACCCAGAGAGCAGGAACATGACTTCCACCCAAGACTCACTGTGAGCCTTGGAACTCCTCTGCACACCATCCAAAATGGAATCTTGTTACTGCCTCTATTTCTCAAAGAGAGGGCTTAGGAGGGAGTACTATCTCCCACACAGGGGTCATTCAGCAGTCAGAGCCCAGGACAGCCACAGCGCTTTGCCAGAGACAGGCAGAGTTGGAAGGTAAACCTGCAGCCCCTCTTAAAGCATGTCCTGTTTCCCAAGCCAAAGCGGGCACAACCTGGGCTCCTGCCACTCACACCAAATATAAAAAGTGGACAAGGTGATATATTCTAGGTAAATATCAAGGTGTCCCAAGATGTCTCAAGCAGTACATCCCTCCATCTTCCTTGGGCACTTCAGCTCTGGGTCGTTCTACAAGAAGCACAGACCTCAGTCTCCTCTCTGTTCCCTCCCCTGCCCTCCACACTCCAGCATCTGGGTGACTGAGGGATATTCACCCCCTCCTCACCTTCTTGAGCACCACAAATTCATTCTCGGCAGTTGTGCGCTTATTAATTTCCTCCTCATACCTGCAGGGAAAGCATTGCAGTGAGCAAGGGGTGTGTGTGTGTGTGTGTGTGTGTGCATGCTCATCATGAAAGCAGAAAAAGAGGTGCCCACACTATGTCCCATATAGCAGGTATTATTCTATATCTTTGCGGATCTGTCCAACTCACTAGGACTACTTAGCCAGTGCTATAGACAGGGTTTGCAAGCAATTCCCTCCCAGGCCAGGGGACCAGATGATTTGGAGTCTGGATTTCCCCTGATACCTGGAGAGTAAGTAGGTTCTTCCTCCTCCCATTAAGTATGCAAATCACAGGAACATGCTGCTTCCCCTTTTAGCCCTGATCCTTGTGTCACTCCAGCTGCCTGACACCCCTGTTAATAACTTCACCCCATCTCGAAGTATGAGTCTTAAGGAAGCCAGAACTATCCCCTGGGACAGGAAGAGGGGGCATGGCCCAAATGTCCACGACCTGAGGGACTTGAGAGAAACTCCAACTCCCTGCCCTGCTGGGTTGAGGCAGGGGGACGGTGGTTCCTTGGAACTTGGGGACCCACTGAGCAAGCTTAGGAGCTGGGAGGCTCTCTCCAGTGGGGAGCAGGAGGGAGCACGCCAAGGAGGTGGCCACTTGCCAGGACAGCCCTCTCACTGCCTGAGAGGCTGACTCTCCACTGTCCGGACTGCCTGGCCATCCAGAGAGGGCCCTCATCTTGCCCGGCTAGGGGAACTCGGGATGGGCCACTCTTATCCGAGCTCAGTGCCCCTGAGGCCAGAGGCAAGTGTCCCAGGGCCTGCTGGGAAAGCCCAGCTCTGGCAGGCCAGTCACCCTGTAGGTGTGGGGTCCCGCTCACCTCCTCTTGTAGTCCTCCACCACATCCCGCATGCTCCTCAGCTCCGAGTCCAGCCGCACCCTGTCCCCGGACAGCGTCTCCAGCTGCTTCCGCAGGTTGCTGATGTGGCCCTCGAGGATGGGCTCCAGGTTGTTCTTGCAGTTGTTCAGGTCCAGCTGCTGCAGCAGCTCCCACTTGGTCTCCAGCACCTGGTTCTGCTGCTCTAGGAAACGCACCTGGGACCCAAATCAATAGAGAGGCTGTGTGGTTTCCTTTCCTGGACAGTGGCAGTGTGCTCCTATGCTACATTAGCTTAAAGGGTAAGCCTCAGCCCTTAGGAAATATCCCTCACAGCCCTGCCCCACCCAGGGCCCTTTGTCTGACTGAGGTTCTCTTTCTGGAGGCAGCCCCTAAGATCGGGCAGGACCTCATCATCTTCATTTCCCACTAGCCAGGCCCGTCTCCTCTGTACCTGTCTAAATCTGCCTGAACCAGTATCCACCAGCAGCCCAGACCACCTCTTTAAGGCAAGTCCTTAGACACGTAAGCTGGCCTGTCCTGGCCTTCACACTCTTGGGCGCCCCTGCTTAGGGCCTGGTGGCCTGGCCTGTGCTCTGCCTCCTCTCTGTCTCCTCCATCATGTCAGCTCTCAGCCCAGCCAGAGGCAAGCACTCAGCTGACTGGGGGTCTTGGGCCTTCCTCTGTTGCTTTCATGTCCAACTCTCTGATCTCAGAGCATTTCTCCAGGGGAAGAACCAGCAGTCTCAAGTTGCAGCCTGCAAATACCATACCATTCCCTTGCTCAAAGTGCTCTGGTGTTTCCCCATCACCAGCAGGATTGAATCCAAATGCCTCCTGTGCTCTTCGCAATGTGCCCACCCCTTCCTTCCCCTCCTCTACCACTCACCTGATTCTCTCGCAAAGCCAAGTTCTCCCCATTCTCTGGACAAGTCTACCATGCTACATGGGATGACTCCCTCTCCCTAGGCTTCCTTTCCCCACCTCCATCCAGTGAACTCCTATTCATGTGCTGCCACCCTACTCACTGTCACCCCGGTGAGCTTCCCCTACTCCCCTGAGTTCAGGAAGTCTCTATTTCCCAAGGCCCTGCTACCCTTTTTTCCCTCCGGGTTCTCAAACTCAAGTGGGCATCAGCATCACCTGGGGGCTCCTGGGTCTCACTGTCAGAGCTTACAATTCAGTATGAGGCAGGGCCTGAGAATGTGCATTTCTACAAGTGCCCAGGTGATCCTAATGCTGCTGGTTCAGGGAGCTCTTTTGAGGACCACAGCTCTAGTGCATCGCTGATCCCCATCTGCCTCACCTTATACACTGGGTGTATTATAGGCTATGAATTTGTCTCTCAACCAGAATCTGAGCTGGTCTGGGTCCTATGAGAGGAGAAACTGGGTCTCAATGGCTTTATAGATATCCCAGGCTGCCATGGAGCTCTCCTTTGTCTGGCTTCCTACTTTCATAAACTGTTACTCTCCTACTTCTCAACTTTGAGGCCACTTCCCCGACCTCCTGGAAACCTTCCCAAACCAAACTCCCTGGCTCCTCCTGCCCCTCTGACCCCCCATACCCCCAACCCCTCAGCACTGATTTCAGGTTTGTCTAGTTCTTCCCTGCTCTGTCCTCACTGTGTCTGCATCCTGGGGAGTGAGTGTCCTGCCTTCCTCTGGTTCAGACAGGGAGCCCCCCGAGGGCAGTGAAGGTAGAGGAAGGAAGGGGCTCTATGCTTGGCTTGCTCCAAAAAGTCCCACCTTGTCAATGAAGGAGGCGAATTTGTTGTTCAGCGCCTTGATTTGCTCCCGCTCCTGGGTGCGCACTTTCTGGATCTCCGGGTCCAGCTCCACGTTGAGGGGGGCCAGGAGGTTCTTGTTGATGGTAACCTGGTGGATGCCCCCTGGAGGGCACACAGATGGACACACGGGCCCCAGGGCCACACTGCCAAACATGCTGCCAGCAAAGCCACTGGCCCGGCCTCGACCAAACCCATAGCCCCCTGCCCGCCCGCTGCCACTGGCCATGTTGAGGGAGATGCTCCGGGTGCCCCCCAGGCTGTAGAGGCTCCGGCTTCCAAAGCCCCCGCTGAATCCTTTGCCCCCTGCCCGGTAGGAGGACGAGCTGCCCCCTGAGAACACTGCTGAGCAGCCGCTGAAGCCCCCCTTGGTGGCAGCTCCTGACTTGTAGGTGAATTGGCGACTCATGCTGGAAAGGCCAGAGAGATGGAATAAGATGCTAACCCTTGGCTGAGATGTAATTCACCAGCCTACAATCTCAGGCTCCCCCTTTATAGGGCTCAGGAGGGAGCCACTGCCCTAATTTGTGGGTTTAGTTTGCCTAGGAGCAAGAAATCATTTTCTCCCAGCAAAATCAGAGACACCAGGTAAATAACTTGAAAACTCCCAAAGTGCTGGGCTTGCAAGGCTGGCTCATGTAATTTGAGTCTTATCTAATTAACATGGGATAGTTAGCCTGACCAAATTATCCCTAGAAAGATCTTGGCGGAGAGGTTTGTCACAGCCTCAATTGCCCTTCCTCAGGGAGGGGGGAGACTGGATTGCAGGGGTGCAGAGGAAGACCTTTAATTGACAGCTTCATCTGTGAGAGATCTCAGGACTCTACCAGCATCAGATCAGGGACCCTGGCTGAACCGCTTTTATGTGGTTAGGAAAAGACTCTGTGGCCTGGCTTCCCAGGGCTGCTAGAGACAGGAATCCAGGGCCTCTGTTGTGCCCTTCCAGGCAGGTCTTCTGCTCCCCTGTGCAGCCAGGCTGCCCTGCACACACCAACTTCTTTGTTCCTGTACTCTCACGCCACCTCACCCTTGACCTTGAAATAATGGCATTGCCACCATTCATGGTAGCTGACTCTAGTACAGCACTTTACAGCATTAAAAGATCTCCTTGCACACTGAAGCTTGCTTCATCCACTCAGTCAGCCTGGGGAGGAGTATGCTAATCCACATTTCACAAATGAGAAAGCAGAGGCTCAGATAGCTGAGGATAGCAAACATTTCATGAGCCCTTTTTTGTATGAATCCCAGAGGATGCAAACACCTAACAAAATGAAGGCCCCAGCTTTGAAGTTCTCTGGGCTCGTCTTCTGACCCCACATACATAGCTATGAAGGTCGTATTTGTCCATCTGTCAGCCCATCTGTCCACTGACCTACCCATTCATTCATCCATCCTTCACTTAATAGTCTTCTGCTAAAGGCTGACTCTGTCCCAGGTACTGTGCTAGGCTCTGGGGTCATAAATTAATAAGATAGAAGCCTAGCTCACAATTCTAGGAGGGAGGACAGACACTTGAATTTCATTAGAGCCTTGGCAACACCAAAGTATGTGACCCAAGCACTTCACAGTTCCCAAACCCCAAATATATACACAGTATATAATATCCTTCACAAAAATGCAATTTTTTCACCAGAGTGCTTGAATGAAGTTTGCCAATCCCACTTTTCTATTTATGTCCAGAGATTATAGCCCTGTTCTGTATTGGGTATTATAATACACCAGTATTATGCCTCTACTCTAAAACCAAGCAATTGCCAAATTCAACCTCCCCTGCTCTTTTTATACAAACAGCTATTTTCTAGTTAAGAATAATCATTTTCTTAGATGGTCTCAATTTCACTACCAGCAATAGCATTTGGCAATCTTTTCATTTTTTTTTTTTCACTAGGCACAAAGGTTTTAGCCCTTTGCAATTCCTTCATAAGGCATGATGAGTGAAGATCCACAACGCTGTGTTGTGATGAGGATGCAGAGTATTCCAGCCAGAATCACTCCCTAATTGACTCCTTCCAGCACGCCAGCGTCAGGGTAAACATGATTCAGACCCATGTCTCAGCAAAACTACAGACTGCTGTCACAGGCCTTGAGATCACTCCCTAGGGGCTGAAAGCCAGTGGTCACACTGTGAATGCCGACTCTGCAGTGCGGTTGTATGAGTGCTAATGCACAGCCGTCCCTCATTCTGCATGGCCTTCACTACCCTTCTCCCACCCTGGCCCTTCTTCCTTGTGAACTTGCCATACGGGCACCCCAGGGAAACGTCTCTGGGCACATCTCAATCCAACTCTCCTCTCTGGCCAGCCTCCTCCAAGTGTACCTATTTTTTGCTCTAACTCAATGTTTCCACGTGCGTTCCAGGTGTGTGCCAATCTTTCCCAAAAGCCAGAAAGGCTCCTAAGGACAAGACCCACACCCCATCCTCCCTCTTCACTGCCCAGACCCACAGGAGGGAGGGACTCTTGGGAAATCATGGAGGGACAAAAAGATTCTTCGATGTCCCTTGAAATCATTCCCCCTAAGGACAAGATCCTTAGTATCTGTCTTTAAAAACCCCCCTAAGTGGGCCACTTATATTTCACATCCTGCCACTGCTATTGCCAGGGGAAACTCAATACCAGCTGAAACCTTATCTGATGTTCACGCAGTTGCTAAGTCAGCCCCATTTCCCACAGAGGGCCAGTGCTGCCATTAGCCTTTGCTCAGGCCTCTAGGCAAGCATCTCCGATGGGTTCAGCCACAGGAGGCAGGAAACCAACCTCCCATCACCCCCAAAGGCAATAAAATCATGTTGTAAAAGCATATTTAGTATTTGTCATCCAGGAAGATGGAGTAGACATACTTTCCCCTTCTTCTGACATTGCTTTAGCAGAAGAAATAGCATGAACACTATTCTTCTACTTACTGCAACTAAGAACCCACATATTATATATAAAACAAACATAAGAAGACTCTGAAAGGTGGAGAGAAAAAGTCACATTGCCTAGGGATCTTCGAAGACAAGGAACAACATGGTGGTGAGTTCCTTGGGTTTCCTATTTGTTTCATATATCCCAGACTTGGAACAGAAGAAAGCAATAGCCTGGAAGGGTACAGATTTTTCAGAAGCCCTACAGAAGTCTAAACTTTCTAGCCAAGACAGAAAACGTATAGACAGTAACCACTCTACTCTAGCCAAACATTACAAAAAACACTGAGGTCCCATCTTCACCTACTCCAGCAAAAGATGAGCAGGAGGCCTAGACTCACCAGACTATAATGAGGCACCCTGGATGATGCCAGGGAAGGCCAAGGCAGAAGCTGGGACTTTCATCCCCACCAGGCAATTGTCAGATCCATCAAACACCAGTGGACCACAGGGGGAGCTCTGACTTCCACCCCCACCTGGCAGTAAAAGGGTGTCACCCAATCCTTTGCCCTGTTGGGGCAATGTCAGAAGAAGACAGCTAAAACAGAAGACTTAATATGACCCAGGTCTTATAACATAATACCAAAAATGTCCAGATTTTGATCAAAAATCACTTATCATACCAAGAATAAGGAATATCTCAAACTGAATAAAAAAAGACAATCAATAGACACCAACACCAAGGTGACAAAGATGTTAGAATTATCTGATGAATATTTTTTAAAGATTTTACGTATTTATTTGAGAGAGAGAGTGAGTGAGAGCAAGAAAGAGAGAGAGAGCACAAGCAGGGGAAGGGGGGGAGGTAAGAGAGAGAGGAAGAAGAAGGGAGAATCTCCCAACTGAGCAGGGAGTCCAATGCAGGGCTCAATCCCAGGACTCTGGGATCATGACCTGAGACAAAGGCAGATGCTTAACTGACTGAGGCACCCAGGAACCCCGTTATGAATATTTTGAAGCAGCCATGATAAAAATGCTTCAGTAGCAATTAAGAATATGCAAAGCAGATGGAAAAATAGAAATCTCAACAAAGAAATAAAATATCAAGAATCAAGTGCAAGTTTTAGAGTTGATAAATACAATAACCAAAGTAAAAAAACTCGAAGGATGAGGTTAACAGCAGAATACAGGGTCCAGAGAAAAGACTCTGAACTATAAGATAGAACAACAGAAATTACCCAGCCTGAACAACAGAGAGAAAAACGAAAGAAAGAAAAGAAAGAAAGAAAGAAAGAAAGAAAGAAAGAAAGAAAGAAAGAAA
>NW_022589726.1:18609264-18620052 GCF_004348235.1 Phoca vitulina | reverse complement strand
AAGGAAAGGAAAGGAAAGGAAAGGAAAGGAAAGGAAAGGAAAGGAAAGGAAAGGAAAGGAAAGGAGGGAAGGAAGGAAGGACCTGAGCATCAGGGACCTGAGGAACTATAACAAAAAGTCTTATATTCATATTATTGGAGTTTCATGAGAGAAGAAAGAGGACTGGCTGAAAAAGCACTCAAAGAAATAAGAACTGAAAATTCCCCAAAGGACATAAATCTAAAGATTCAAGAAGTTGACAAATCCAAACAGAATAAACCCCAAAAAATCCACACCAAGATATAGCCCAGTCAGAATTCTGAAAACTAAGAATGAATTAAAATTGTGAAAACAGCAAAAGAGAAACAATACCCCACCTATAAAGGAAAGGATTTCAAAGGGCAGCCAAAGCCTCATCAGAAACCATGGAAGTTAGAAGGGATTGGCACAGTATTTTTCTTTTTTTTTTTTTTTTTAAAAGATTTTATTTATTTGACAGAGAGAGACACAGCGAGAGAGGGAACACAAGCAGGGGGAGTGGGAGAGGGAGAAGCAGGCTTCCCGCGGAGCAGGGAGCCCGATATGGGGCTCGATCCCAGGACCCTGGGATCATGACCTGAGCCGAAGGCAGACGCTTAACGACTGAGCCACCCAGGCGCCCCTGGCACAGTATTTTTCAAGTGTTTGAAAGCAAAAGACTGTCAACATGGTTTCCTATACCCAGCAAAAAATCCTTCAGCAATGAAGGGGAAACCCTAACACTCTTAGATGAATGAAAACTATTCGAAGGATTTGTTGCCAGCAGACCTACCTTAAAAGAATGGTGAGAAGTTCTCTAAACAGAAAGGACATGATAAAAGAAGAAATCTTGAAACATTGGGAAGAAGGAAAGAACATGGTAATAAAAAATATGGGTAAATATAATAGACTTTCCCTCTCCTCCTGAATTTTCTAAATGATGTTTAATTGTTGAAGCAAAAATTATAACACTGGGGTGATTCTAAATGTATTTAGGGGAAATATTTAAGAAATTATATCATGAAGGGGGCGTAAAGGGATGTAGAGAGTTAGGGTTTCTTCACTTGCACTAGTCAAATGGTGACAGCAGTAAACTGTTGGGAGTTGTATGCGTCGTACCCACAGCAACCACTAAAAATGGTATACAAAGATACTATACATATATCAAAATGGGTTCTTAAAAATGTTCAAGCAACCACAGGAAGGCAGGAAAACAAAGAGAAATGAGAAACAGAGAGAACAAATGGAAACAAAAAAAATAATAAAATGACAGACTTAAGGCTTAACGTATTAATAATTACATTAAATATAGTCTAAATACATCAGTTAGAAGACAGAGATTGTCAGAGCTTATTAAAAAACATTAGCCAACTATATGCTATCTACAAAAAAAAAAACACCTCACCTCAAATATAATAATACATGCAAGTTTTTTTTTTTTTAAAGATTTTATTTATTTATTTGAGACAGAGAGAATGAGAGAGAGAGAGAGAGCACATGAGAGGGGTGAGGGTCATAGGGAGAAGCAGGCTCCCTGCCGAGCAGGGAGCCCGATGCGGGACTCGATCCAGGGACTCCAGGATCATGACCTGAGCCGAAGGCAGTCGCTTAACCAACTGAGCCACCCAGGCGCCCAATACGTGCAAGTTAAAAGTAAAAGATTAGAGAAAGATAATATCATGCAAATATTAATCAAAAGAAAATAGGACTGGCTATATTAACATCAGATAAAGTAGCCTTCAGAGCAAAATATATGTATATATATGAAACAGAGAGAGACATTATATAATGTAAAAAGGCCGATCCACCAAGAAGACATAACAATGCTAAAGTGTATATGCCACATTATCTCTCTCTTTCTTGCTCTCACTCACTCTCTGTCTCAAATAAATACATAAAATCTTTAAAAAATACTCATCAGATAATTCTAACATCTTTGTCACCTTAGGAAGCACTGCAAAATATGTGAAGCAAACATTGATAGAATCAAAAGAAGAAATCGACAAATCCACAGTTAAAGTTGGAGACTTCAATATTCCTCCCTCAATAATTGATAGAACCACTAGAGAAAAAAATCATCAAAGATATAAAAGATCTCGCTGACACTCTCACCCAACAGGATCTAATTGGCAGTTATAAAATACCCAACAAAAGCTGAATAAATATTCTTTTCATGTTAATGTGCTCAGAACAGTACCTGACACATATTAAGTGCTGGATAAATGTTGCAAGATCAACAGACACTTTTTACAGAAACTGAGACACAGAGAAGTTAAGTTACCTGGACAAGACCACACAGCGGGAAACTGGGAATGGAAGTCAGGCAGCCCGCTGTAGAGCCCATGCTCTTAACTACTACTGCCTGAAATCTTTTTAAAACAACTCAACCCTGCAATTCTTATTCAAAAAGTTTGGGGTAGGGCCTGAGTTTATAGAGTTTCTTAAACTTCCTCACCATTTTTTCTTCAAAGACTGAACCCGCTCTCGGGGGCTCCGCCTTTTAAGGACACAGTCGGGAGCATGATATGATTTCAACTCACATTCCATTGTCCGGAATTTTGTTTCAGCCACAGTTATTTGTAAAGGAGGCTTGAAAATGTTGCCCATAGGTGGGTGGCTGTGTGCTCATCTGTAATTTCTATTTCTGTAGGAGAAGAGGAGAAAAGATATTGGAGGACAGCTGGCAGGCTCAGGCACACTCTGTTTGCTAGATAAACACTCTTGCCTTTGCATCACTTTATTGTTAAACAGGTTGGGATGGAGTCCAAATCGCTTGAGGTAACAAAGCAGCAGGACCCGGTTTCCTGGGACCAAGTGTGTTCTCAGAACATGGGATGCTCAGTTTTAAAAAGCAGGAATGTCCTGGGAAAACAAAACAAATTAGTCACTCTACCCAGAGGTCCTCATCAACCTCTCCTGCCACACCTCTCTCTCAGCTGCACCAGACTGCACTTCTGGGAAAGAGCCTGAAGAGCCAAGCTCTTGTCAAGCTCTTTTTCAGTCCTTCAACAAATATTTATTGATGACGTACTGTGTGTCAAGCACTGCTCCCATCACCAGGAGATAGAACTTCTAACCCTTTCCCCTGGCTAACTCCTCCTCAACATTTAGGTTTTAGGGTTCAGTTTGAGGGCTCTTCATCAAGGAAATTTTCCCCCATCCTGCTAGTCCGGCCCCTTGCCCCAACAGGTGCTTCCCCTAGACAGCACTTATATCCTGTCCTCTGCACATTCTCTCGCCTTGTAGACATAGGTCTTGGCCACCTTTTTGTATTAGTGTCAAGGACAGAATCTAGCACATAGTAGGTGCTCAATAAATGATTGTCAAATGAATGAATGCCTCTCTAGAAACCCAGAGCTTGCTCAGATGAAAAGCTATGCCCATCCTCTCCCTGGCTGGCCATGGTCCCTCCGTTCAGCACTCCCAACAGTGGTCATGATAGGGAACTAATGAGACCGTACTCCCAATCTCACACGGCTGGACTCCATGGGGTGCTCCACTGGGAACTACTTTCTGAGGAAAGCAGTAGACAAAACAGTGGAGTTGCCCTTGTGACCTGAGCCCCCAGGCTGCTGCTTCCCACTTTACACCTGCTGGCCATTACCTGATAATAATTCTTGTAATGAGAATGATAACAAGACTATTATCCCTTAATTAGGTAGTAATGACACCAGCTTGGCTGCCAAGCAAGGCTGGAGGACCTGAAGTTAATTATCTTAAAAACGGAAGCTTCTTCAATAAGGAGGGGAAAGAAGGGTCATTTTTGTCCACCTTCCAAAGCGAAGTAGAAATAACATGCCCTTCGGTCAGCACAGGTAAGTGGGCGTGGGGAGAAGAGAGAATGAGCATGCATATGTGTATGCGTGTGTTGCAGGGTGGTGATGGGGAAGAGCAACACTCAGGGCCCATCTAAGTAGTGCATATTTTTGAAAGTTCCCAAATGAATGAGTTTTTGATGAAGTTTATTGGAAAGTATGGTGGGGGCGGGGATGGTGGACAAGGAATAGGAAGGTAGAAGGAGGCAGCTCTTCAAAAGGAAAAATAGATTACAAGATCTTCTCCTTAGATAGTAGGGCCCAGGGCTTGCACACCCTTCTAGTCTAGCAGGTCACACTGGGTATGTATTTTAAACTGGATTCTACCTGGAGTATGGTCCTAAGACATACTTGCTTCTGTTATATTTTTATACCCATCCCTGGGAAAGAGGAAACACATGAACTCAGCTGCTGTCACATTTATCTCCAGGTGATAATGCACACAGGCTTTCTCAGGGAAAGGGGTGGGTCTGGGCTGGCACTCCTCCACCCTCCAGGTCCCCATAGATCTTCCTCTCAACTCCTCCCTTTGGTAAGTACCCAGGGTCTGTGAATCTATAGGAGGCAGAGTGTCCTGATGTCCCAGAATGGGTCAGATGGGGCTTTAGAAAATCATCAAATCAAAGCAAATCCTTGTTAAACCTAGGTTGCAGATTATCAGTATAATGACTGACACCCATTAAGGTGGATAACTGAGAATTGATAGTGATAGTAGAAGAGGGGGTATGTGTATGCCTATACTTCAGGACTGAGATGGAAGAAGAGATTTCTGTACCACAGAAGGGGACAGTGTGTACTAAGAGCACTATGGAGATGCCAGGTAAGATAGGCAAGAAGGAGACTGATAGCCCCATAGACCCATTGAGACTGCATGTAAGGAGTTTACTATGGGCCCCCCACCTTTGGATGTATGGGAAAAAAAGAATTTGTTTTGACCCAGAAGCCTGCCTCCAAATTGCAAAAAAATGAAAAAAATTAAAAGGAGGAGTACAGCCAGAGCAGGTATGTACACTGTGAAATACTCAGGTTGATGGACACCATGAGATCAGGACCAGATTTTATTTTGCCTCTGGGAGGGAAATCTTCAGGTTTCTGTGCCCTCAGCTGGAGACCTGGTTAATCATTGAACTGGACTCATTTTCCACACCAAACCCTGTGTCTCCAGAATTCCCAACTTGAGGTCTGGACACTCCGGAGCTCCCACTGCCCCCTGCAGACCCTGAACCCCTGGGCACAGCCCCAGATGCTACACCAGATCCTCTGAAGATATTGCCTCCCCTTGCGGAGACTCTGCCCCATAAGCTGAAGCCAGATGCAACCACATCAGGAGCGGAGACTGCTTGACACCATGGCCGGGGGAGACAGAGAGGAAGGTTTCAGGATAGCTCTGGGCATCCCTATACAGCTTCTACATCCCTGAACACCCATCTCACACACAGCGTTGAGGGGCTTCTTCCCGAAGTGTTCCATAAAGGAACAATGGCCACCAAAACCAGTGCTCCTGTCCCACCCATCCTTCCGGGCCTTCTCTCCACACCAGACTCAGGGGTTCCTAACAGCAGGATCTCTGCTTCCTCCACCTGGAGACAAGCATGAGATCCTTGATGCAAAGGAAAATTTGACCTCCTCTACTAAATCCCCTCCTGGTCTTGTGGCCCATGAGATAAGAAGCAACCAGTGCAAGACTACACAGCCAGTGCCCACAGAGTGAGGTCATGGCTGCAGGTCCCCAGCCTCCTAGCTGAGAGCCCCTCCCTCCTTGTCTCAGGAAAGGTCAGGGGTGACTCCTGACTCACCAGCAAAGGAGAACTCCTCATTACTCACAGTAGCTCACATTGTCAGTGACTTCTCCAGAGAGCCTGTTGGCATGAAAACAATCAGAATAATCAGTAAATCCTCTGACAGGGGCTCAGAGGAGAACAATTTCCAGAAGGAAGGATACCCTAGGTGTGATCCATAAAATGTGTAATTTAGTCTCACTCTGGAAAATACTTGGGTTCCTGAACTGCATCAGTTCCCACCTGGAGTCACAAGGGCAGCTGTCCTCAGTTTCCCCTGCCCACAATTTTGACTCTCGGTGGGCTCATTGCCACTATTCCTGGACTCCCACAACTAATACTCTCTCCTCATCCCCCTCCTCCCAAGAGTCCTTCTCTACCCTTTCCCCAGCTACGGCTCAGGCCAGCCATACCTAGACTGAACAAAGCTAAGGAAAACTCTTTTTCCTCTGTCTTTCTCAATGACAGGGAAATCTCCCCACTTTGTCCTTTGGTCCAGAGGTTCAGAGGGAAAGTTTGGAGGAGTTAGGGACTCCAGCATATGGGCCAGGACCTGCACTACTCATGTGCACTCTGGACAAACGCCCTGACCAGACACCTCCTTCCCCACCACTGACAAAGCTCAGGTGATGTTTCAGGAATAAGTGAGTTAATTAACTGTCCATGATACAGATGGGAAGGTTGACAGAGGGTCACTACTGATGGACACTCACACATTCTCTGCCCCCTGGGTCACCTACCTGTTCTCCTCACCCTCCAGAAGCTTGTGGTAAGTGGTGATCTCTATATCCAAGACCAGCTCGGCTCCCAGCAGTTCCCAGTAGTCACACAGCAGCCAGGCCATGTCCACTTTGACCTGCTGCAGGGTGGCCTCCACCTCAGCCAGCTTATCCTGGACGTCTTTGAGGCTCACCTCACCCTTCTGCTCTGCCTCCAGGATGGCGCCTTGCAGGGGGCAGTGCTCTGCCAAAAGCCATCAGCAGACAGTAAGTGGGGCATGGAAGACGATATACCAACCCCCTTGCTGTGCTTCTCTTTTGCCCACCTTCATAATTTATTATAGAAGATGTGCAAATATAGAAAAATAAAGAAATAAAATAATCTTTCTTAACTCCACCCCCTCAAAAGCTTCCACTGCCAAGTTGGTGCCCTACCTGCTTCTTGAGATTGGTGATTTCCGCTTAAAGTCTATGGAAGGCTGGGTTCAGCTCACTGACCTCCATCTTAATCACTTTGAGGTCATCACCCTTTCTTCATGCAGTGGCCTGGAGCTCCTGGCACTAGAACCAGGAAAAGGCAGGAGTGAAAAGTAGCAGAGAGAGAGCCAAACAACTCACCCCAGACCTCTAAGCTTCACTTAACCAGGACTCATGTGCTCTGCACAGTCTAGTCATTGTGGCTGAAACCAACCCATAGAGGAGACACATTCCTATCTGCTGGGAAAGCAGGGTCTGGCTGAAAAAAGAAAACATGCCTACCCAGCCTAGGTATGCAACTACCAAAGATCACAGAACCAAATCTTGGGCAGGAATACACCTTTGGTCTATCCTTCCCAGCCAGACCCTGACAGGAGAGATAGCCAACAGGCAACCCACAGTAGGAAGAAGGCAGCAACTATTTCATGTGTGGACCTGGAATCATTATTCCTGTTAAGGAACTGCCTTCAACCATATTCCACTCAGGTGGGTACTGGGAAGGTCAGGTTCCCTGAAGATGTGCTCCCACAGATGTGCGGGAGGGAAGGCAGTGGGAGCAGGTGCTGGTAGAAAGAAGCCAGCCTGGGTGAGACACTGGCTACCATGATGCATGGATTGAAGAGCTGGCTGTGCAGGTTTGTAAGTTACTGTGGTGTCTCTAAATGCATCTGGGTCTGCAGAGTTGGGTCAACTCCCCCAACATAGGAATGGCAAGACCCACTTCCAGGGGTGGCTGAGCCAGAGACTTTCACAGGTTCCTTCCCCACTAATCTCCAGGACAGGACATATGAGGTCAGATGGCCCTACCAACCATAAGCCAAAGGAGCAGATCAATCTCTATTGGCAGGAGTGGGGATCCTATATGCCCTCTGGGCACAACCCCAGCACGAGACGGTTCTCCAGGTGGGCACCTTAGTCTGGTACAGGGCCTCAGCCTCAGCTTTGCTCCTCTGGGCAATCTCCTCATACTGGGCCTTGACCTCAAAGAGGATGCTGTCCAGATGCCAGTTGTTGTCCATGGAAAGTACCATGTTCGTGTCATTGACTGGCTGCTGCACCTGGGCCAGCTCCTGCACAGCAGAACAGGGATCGGTCTTCTAGAAATGCTCAGCACCCACATTTAGGGGTTCCCAGAGCCACCTCACCAGCAGCCATGCAGAAGCTCGGGGGCAGCCCAGGGAAACTTCTCTCTTTCTCAGTTCTCCAACCATCCCAGGGACTCCCAGGGAGCTTAGACCCCAAATTTACAGCAGCAGAGAAGACCTGGAGGAACTCAGTTTCCTGCTGCAGAGTGTCCACTTGGGCATCGAGATCCACCCTGGCCAAGTAGGCACTGTCCACATCCTGAAAGAAAGGAGGCAGTGGGCCCAATGGCCTCAAGATGCCAGGGGGAGAGTGACATTGATAGGGCAGGCACTGGGGGAGACTAACAGAGTGGGGACAATACCAGGTGGATTTGATATCTTTAAGAAGTTGAAAACAGGACTTTTGAGACAGAAATCAGAATAGCCTTCATTCGTACCACTTCTCACAGTCTTGCCCACAACCCAGTGCTAACTTGGCAGTTAGCTGGGGCTGGGGATGCTTCACAGTGGAGGAAACTGAGCCCAGTGAAGAGCAGCCTGGAGAGAGTACCAGAACTGAGCCCTGGGGGACAAAGCCAGCTGCCTCCCCGCTTCTTCAGCACCACAAAGTCACTCTCAGCCTTTGTCCTACTCTTGACCTCTATTTTGTATCTGGTGGCAGTTTGTGGATAAGGAGATTGTTACGACTCAAGACATTCCCTTTTCTCTGCTGTCCTACACTCTGAACGTACATCCACAAGCAGATTCACAAGAAGAAAACAAACAGAAAAAGACCCCACAAGTTCCTGGAGAGGCCAATTCTATGCTATAGCATTACTCTCACACCAGACTTGGGAGCCACACATATTTTGGCCCAACACCAACTGTCCCACCTTCCCCCACCACTCACTTCTTCTCATATTCCCCCATGGCATCCTGGGTGATCTTCAGCTCTGCTGCCTGCCTCATCTTCTCTGCTGTGAACTTGTCCATCCACCTCCTGAAGTTGCCGACATAGCCCTCAAAGTTGGGCTCCAGGCTAGTGGTGCGGGATCTGACACCTAGCTGCAGCAGCTCCCACCTCGTTTCCAGCACCTGGTTTTGCTGCTCCAGGAACCACACCTGGAACTAGTAAGTCCAAGGGCTCAGGCCCAGGGGACAGCCACAGTGGGCTTGAGCCTGGAGAGAGTGACAAGTGACTCCAGTTTAGTGTTAATTCCCAACATGCTATGGATAGAGGTTAGTTAGCCCTATTATTTGAAGAGATTTTAAGCATGTTTATACAGAGGTCCAGGTTTCCTAATGTAGGATAGGGTCTGAGCCTTTGAATGTTTACCAAGTTCCCTCCTTGATTATTATTTGCATCAAAGTTTGAGAATTATTGACCTGCATCATTTGGGAAGAGGTCAGAAAGAGACATATCAATGAGCCAGCAAAAAACTCACTCTCGGGAATATTCTTTTACCAAATAGCCAGTTACCTGATGTGGACAAAAATATTCCCTTTTCCCTACTTCTCTGTTTTCATGACATTGCAAGTGACAATGACAGTAAGTAGCAAAAGAGAAGAATTAATTAACAATCAGTACCTTGAATGTGTTGAGCATCTTTTTGGTAAAGCTCATGAGACACTGTCCTCCTACAGTGAACCTCCTCCCCTACTCATCCCTCAACTCCTGTTCCCAACTTTTAGCCCAGCAACCCTTGTCAGGCCATGAAGGAAGAGAATAGTTTAGTTTATTTTTTTTCCGAAGCTGAAGCTTTTTTTTTTGTAAATTTTTCCCCCCCAGGGGAGGTACAAGTTAATTCTTTTTTTTTATCTTTTTATTGTTATGTTAATCACCATACATTACATCATTAGTTTTAGATGTAGTGTTCCATGATTCATTGTTTGTGCATAACACCCAGTGCTCCATGCAGAACGTGCCCTCTTTAATACACATCACGAGGCTAACCCATCCTCCCACCCCCCTCCCCTCTAGAACCCTCAGTTTGTTTTTCAGAGTCCATCGTCTCTCATGGTTCGTCTCCCCCTCCGATTTCCCCCCATTCATTCTTCCCCTCCTGCTATCTTCTTCTTCTTTTTTTTTTCTTAACATACATTGCATTATTTGTTTCAGAGCTACAGATCTGTGATTCAACAGTCTTGCACAATTCACAGTGCTCACCATAGCACATACCCTCTCCAGTGTCTATCACCCAGCCACCCCATCCCTCACACCCCACCCCCCACTCCAGCAACCCTCAGTTTGTTTCCTGAGATTAAGAATTCCTCATATCAGTGAGGTCATATGATACATGTCTTTCTCTGATTGACTTATTTCGCTCAGCATAACACCCTCCAGTTCCATCCACGTCATTGCAAATGGCAAGATCTCATTCCTTTTGATGGCTGCATAATATTCCATTGTATATATATACCACCTCTTCTTTATCCATTCATCTGTCGATGGACATCTTGGCTCTTTCCACAGTTCGGCTATTGTGGACATTGCTGCTATAAACATCGGGGTGCACGTACCCCTTCGGATCCCTACATTTGTATCTTTGGGGTAAATACCCAGTAGTACAATTGCTGGATCGTATGGTGGCTCTATTTTCAACTTTTTGAGGAACCTCCATACTGTTTTCCAGAGTGGCTGCACCAACTTGCATTCCCACCAACAGTGTAGGAGGGTTCCCCTTTCTCCGCATCCTCACCAACATCTGTCGTTTCCTGACTTGTTAATTTTACCATTCTGACTGGTGTGAGGTGGTATCTCATTGAGGTTTTGATTTGGATTTCCCTGATGCCGAGTGATGTTGAGCACTTTTTCATGTGTCTGTTGGCCATTTGGATGTCTTCTTTGGAGAAATGTCTGTTCATGTCTTCGGCCCATTTCTTGATTGGATTATTTGTTCTTTGGGTGTTGAGTTTGATAAGTTCTTTTTTTTTTTTT